>NC_056727.1:743313965-743391465 GCF_019279795.1 Protopterus annectens
AGTTGTTTATAAACAAGTTTCTCAAGAACTGTGGTAAGAGGATAGAAATTGGAGATAGTGTGGAAATTATTGGCAGTGGTATGGCAGGCAGAGTTTAAGGAGGGGGATACGTTTAAAACTGTAAGGCAGAGCATAAGTAACAAGACAGACTGAACAAGAATGTTAGAGGCTTGGCTAAGATTTTGCTTCCAAGTCTAAGACCATTAGGGTGAATAGTTTGAAAGTTAAACATTATATAGACAGACAATAATTGTTACATGTTCTTCGACCTGCATTTTAGTAATAACTTTTGAAATTAAATGAGAGATACTGCAATACTTTATGGGGGGGAGTGCGTAACTGCAGCGGTGCTGGTAATAGTGAATTGTTGGTGGAGGGTGGGTCATGGGTCATACATACAGAGTGATATTTCAGGTAGGAGAGAGAGAATCGACAGGTTATGGCTAGCATCAATTTTGAGGCAGATGCTGGTTCAGGCAAAGTGTTAGTTTCTTTCCAGAATTTCTTACAATTACCCAGGTTAGTGACTTCTAGCTTTCTACAGTCATCAGCTTTGGCTTATTGTGTGACCAGTCCAGTAAGTCATCTAAATAGGGAATAAGCTAAGTGTTTGATAAGACTGGGATGTTGCCTTTTTACTGAGACCATGCAGCATCTCTCTGCTTAATAAGCTGTCTGATAACACTGTGAGAGGCTGAGATTGGGAGCACACAGTTTTCTAAGTCTTTGCATGGGATAAAGTAAGTCCAGTACAGGTGCAATAAGGTTGTAAATGATTGGCAGCCAAAGCTGTTGCAGAAGTCACCCAATCTATGCTACCGAGTTCAAATAGTGACATATAAGCTGAAATGTCAGAGACTATCCTGGTCTGTATAATTTCCTGCACTAAAATGACCAGGATGAAAAAAAAAAAAAATAAAATAAAATATATATATATATATATATATATATATATATATATATATATATATATATATATGTCTACCTGATAAGCTCAAAATTTCAGAAGACCGACAACAAAATAATTGAAACGAAAAGGACGAAAAGTCATATATTTGACAGTTCCCAATCCTGACGTATCGTAAAACCAACAGTACACAAAATACCCATGAAATCAATGTGCCAACTAAGTACGAAATCAAAACTAGTACTCCTCAAGTCTGTACCTAAATTATACAAAAACCAGAAAACATCTGAAGTCAATTAAACATAATTGATCATAGCAATTACACCTGAATATCTAAAAGTAAATGTCACCAGCCCCCTAGTGTGCTATGCACCAAAGAGAACATGACGGAATTGGAAGTAGCTGCCCTGGAGTTCTAGGAAGCATGTATAACACAGTGAAGTCACAAAAGGGAAAGGAAATCTTAGTGATAGACTGTTACCTGTGCCATCTTGAAAGGACTCGGAACAGCAAGAGGTACTGGGGATGTAAATATAAAAGTACTGATAGTTGTAAAGGAAGAGCTATCCCCATTTTAATGCCGAATGGCGATATACTTGAGAAATCCGTTGCTTACAACATTTTAGCATATCAAGGGAGAACTACAGAGGTACGTATTCTGTAGTGACTTAAAAATTAGAGCTAATTTAAGTAGGGGCACTCCATGCCTCATAGTCGAAGATGCACTAGCTTCAACTTCACTAGGCACAATACACTGTGTCCCTCATAGAACAGCCCAACTGCAGCAGGTGAACCGTATCAGACGGCAAAAGTGTGGAGTTACTCAGACAGAAAAGTTAACACTTTTTAACATAGACTTCTCTAAGTTTATTCTCAAAACTGGTATTTTTGTCAGTAAAGTGATGTCAGATACTACCACAGATACACCAGTTGTGGTGTTTAACACAGTGAATACTTTGTATGATCTAAGTCGTGCGAGCATCTGGCTAATTTCTAGCTGGTGCACTAGTAGTGTAACTGATTAGGAACGTAAATACACTGTATCATTTACGGCTGATGTTCTTCTTTTTATGTTGAACTGTTCGCAAGCCATGAATAACTTGCGGATAATATTGGAACTGCTGTTCTTTGCATCATACTTGTACATTGTTATGGGACTAATTACGGAAACCATAATGAGTGCTTAGCTGCAGTCAGTAACATTGCTGCCGTAGTCTGCACTAATTTGACGGTGTTATGCTTATCGGTGATGTGAGTGTTAGTGTTTACAGCTGTCGGGTATTTGACTTTTTGTCCTTCTGGTGTCGTTCATTTGGTTGTCAATCATACGGCTTGTTGGCCTTATTAAGTAGACCCATAATATATATATATATATATATATATATATATATATATATATAGATAGATAGATATATATATATATATATATATATAAGGCAGTGTTCACATGGAGTTTGGCAGAATGTGAAGTTGAGGTCATTTTTCAGAGATAGTGGTAAGAAGAGCATCAAGTAGTGAAGTAGTGTGGGTTTGAAGGCAATGGCACTGGCCTGGTACCTTCTGTAATTCATTTAGAAAGATTTAAGGTACTTGCTAGTCTCTGTATGTTAGATTTATGTGGATCTAAACAGTTTACCTTTAAATGTCATAGAATTATAAAGCTGGACACCTGGTACTATAAGTGATTATTTTTAGTGTTGATTCCAGTAGACTAAGGAGGAACGTGGGATGTAGAAGACAGCAACATGTATTTTAACCTTTCCTTCTAGTATTGTTTGTATGGTGGGCCAAATGCAGTCTTTGTTAGAGACTGACTGGCTATTAGTGACTAATGGAGCAGAGAGAGATGTGTATCATTTTGCACAACTAACTAGTAATACTCCTCCAACTTGCTGACTCCGTGACCTATGGTTTGTGAAGAGGGTGCATTTGGCAGAAAATGATGTGAATATGTGGGATAGTTCTTTTAAACAGCATGCATAATAGATCTTTTTAAACAAGATTCACTGATGGCTAGTAATTTTGATGAATACTGGATAGACCAGAGTTCTAATTATGCTGATTTATTATTGATGCTACCAATATTCATATAATCAGCAGTAATGTTTTTGCGTTGGAAATGTTGAATTTATTGAATTGAAAGCCTGGAAAGACATGAATATCACCTGACTGAAAGCTCTAAAGCATGAAGAGAAGGTGTCTAAGATGACATATTTGCTTAGTTTACAAAAGGCATGGGAATAGAAATCAAACTAGAAGTATACAAGAATCAGATAGAAACTGAATGTGGCAAAAAAAAAAGAAACAATATAAAGAACTGGACCAGACGAAAAGGAAAAAAAAAAACTGGAAAGCCCACAAATATAGTGGGAAGTATACAGAACTCTTAGAATAACTGCATATTGACCAATATTTGACACAGGAATTGTTAAAGAAAGGTGAATTTCAATAAAAAAGATGAAATGCTAATATTGGCAGCCCAAGCTAGTAGGATATCTGCACATTAGTTTACAAAGTGGGTAGAACAACTGTGAGAAACAGATAAATGTAGCTTCTATAAAACTGGCCTGGAACTAGTTGTACACTTCACTGCTGGTTGCAATATACTTTCTGCCAAGGATCTGTATACTGAAAGGCAAAACAATGTGACAAGATTGTTGCACTGGGGATTGTGCAAACACTATAAGTTACAGGTGGTGAGAAGCATTGGAAATGAGACACGAAGCATTGCTGACAGTGATGAAGCTTGAACCACATGGGATCATTTACACCAATTAAGTAAACATATGCAACAAAACCAGGTACTGCAGTCCAAGACAAATAAACAAGACAAAAGGAGCATTAATTATTGAAATTGCTCCACACAGCGATTATAGTATCTTACACAGTGAGAGACATAAGGTCATAAAATACCAGGATTTCCAAGCAGGGATAAGAGCAATGTGGAATAAAGATACCCAGATAGTTCTAGTAACAGCAGAAGTAACATGACTAATAAAAATAATTTACAAGCACACAAATATGCTCCCAATAGATGCAAACTGATGTGAATATGATGTGATGATGATGATAATGATAGTGATAATCCGCTGAGAAGAACACTCTTGGCTATTATCAAAGACTGAAGCAAAACTGATTTCATGAACTCTAATACCATGACAGAAATGGATCTCAGTTCCTAAGTCAAGGTATTATTACAAATCTAAAACATTTGGAAAATGTTTAAAAGTAATTGTATAAATATTAGAAGAATAATGTATACAACATTTTTAAACAGAAGTAACATGTTAGGTTTTGATGGCAGTTTTAAAGTGATAATAAAAGGTTTTCTATTCTGGGGAATATCACAGTACAAGTAAGTGTTCCACCAATAGGGGGTGTTTATTTTTAGAATTTTGTACAGCTGTGCATGAGAAGTATAAAAGATCGGATAAGTAAATTTGTAAGAAGGGAAGTAGAGCAAGGAAAGCATTAGTAGGATTATATTATAACTTGAGGCTTTGAAGAGCCTTATACTAACACAGGGAGTTCATATTAAATAGCAGTAGTGGGTATTACTAAAGTTGACCAGAAGTAGGAGATGAAGTATATGTTAGCATAGGCAGACAGAACAAGCTTACAGGAAATATAGAGAAAAGAAGGTATCAAGAAATATGGTGGCTGGAGTTGGAATGTAATAAATGTAATAGTAGTAGTGACCAATCAATGGGATTTAAGAGGAGGAAGTTATGGGTGGAGACCTTAGCGTATAAATTAAATGATTATGGGGTGGGTGGGAATAAGGGTAGGGTAGAGGAGTGGAACACAACCAAGATTAATGAGGGAGAGAGAGGAGTAGGTAAGTCCCATGTTCCAGCAGAAACAATTTTTGAAACTCTTGGTTAAAGAGGTAAGAATCAGACAGTATAAACTGGTAAAATAGTTTACATAGCAGAACAACTATCAGAAGTCATATAAGAGGGATGGCAGACAAGTGAATGGTTGTTAAACTAGAGGTATTAGTCATAGGTGAGGAAGACAGTGAGGAAAGAGTAAGATGAAATGACAATAAAAGAGTTTGGGGAATTAAAATTGTGGGCAGACATTGTACTTAGTGCAGCTTAAAGTTCATCTCTAAAGGAACAAAAAGAATAACAGAGTTATCTATATAAGTGTTTGGTTACTGAACATATACTACAGGCGGGTACCTACTAGATCATCAAAGATGCATAATTTTGAATGTGTCTTTGCCCAACTTAAAATAATGAAAACAGTGAATGGGCGTATGAGTGATTTCTTTCCCTGGGAAAAAGATTGCTTGCCCGCCTCTGGTAGTTTGCTGTTTTGTAAATGGAGTGCGATCTCGGAGTTGGTATATTTAGTTAGGGGGTATTTTGTGTGTAGTGATATATATATATATATATATATATATATATATATATATATATATATATATATTTTTTTTTTTGGACAAGTGATTTCTTTCCCAGGGAAAGAAATCACTCATGTGTAGTTTTGCTGTTTTCAGGTTTCATTTTTATGGGTTTGATGAAGACGCATTTGAAGTAATGCATCTTCGACGTTGTGATATAGACCCCTACAGGCAGCATGTGAGGGGTGAATCCCACTCATCCATAGTTATGCAAGAACACTTTGTGTGAGGAACCATCATGGAGATAGCACTAGCAAGGACTGTGAATATAGGTGGGATATCTCCCCAACCCAGTACAACACTGTAGGCAGCAGGTGAGAGGTGAATTCAGCTCATCCTCGGAATCACAAGAACATTTTACATAGAAGAACTGTCACAAAGGTAACAATCGCAAGAGTTGTCTTTACAGGTGGTATAGCTATCAAACCCAGTACTCCACTGCAAGAAGCAGTTAAGGGTTAGATAACACCTATCCTTTGTGTCACAGAAACACTTTTAAAGAGAACTACTGCAACAATAGCACTTGCAAGAATTGTTGGTGTAGGTAGGATACCGGTATCTTTACCATCTGAATACCTGTTAATTCGTAATTTTTCAATTTCTATGGTAAAACTGTTGTGCTCTTAATTATGTCAATAAATTATACCATTTATTATCTTTCTCTTTTCCTCTATTATTCCTGTACTATTTATTATCTTTTAATTTTAAAATACCGCATGATACACTTACTTTAGTAAATCAGTTCTTAGTCATACCCGCAGTAACATTTTCTTAGGGGAGTAACCTAAAGATCCAGTTTTAATAATTATTGTTTGACATTAACACTTTTGTTATATTATTGCACAAAAAGAAGATTCCCATGTTACTATGTTCTGGAAATTCTAGTTATCCCTTTCACAACATTCTCCTCCAAACTCAATGCCACTTTTTAGGAATTGTCTTGCTTCCTGACAATACTCTGGAAAAAATCTTACTATGCAATATAATGTCTAACTGCATAATTAACACAGGACTTGAGTCATCAGTAGTCATTAAGCAGTTTGATGATAATTCTTTCACAAGGTCTATAATATCTATCAGACTCCCTTTCCTTTCTACTTCCTCAGGAATTTTTTAGAATTAAATTCTTCAAAGTTTTTTGCATTGTAATAAATTCCATATATTTTATTTAGCTTTTCATTTTTCCTTGTCATTCTTTTCCTAGTCACTGCAGTTTATTTACTGATTTTTATTTACATATATTCTTGAAATAATTGACTCCGTCTCCATGTTTTCTTTTTTTGCATTTTGCATCAGTCTTAGCTCTTACAGACAAGGTGTAGCATAGCACATAATTGATGATGTGAGAGGGGGAGATTTTGTTAACAGAATGGAATATGCAGAAATAAGATGTGTTATTAAAATTCAGACAGACAAAAGGTCATGTTTGAATGATATTGTACCTTTAATTATGGCACTGAAGTCATGTGATCTGTTTCATTGATTAGTGATTTTAATTAGTATAAATATGTCTGTGATGCACTGTGTTTTTATGGTCTGATGAAGCACTATTAGGTGTGAAAGTGTTTACCAAGATATTGAAGTTTTTATTTTGCTTTCAGCTGAGTTGGTCAGTCCATATGTTCTTTGATAATTTAAAAGGGTGCCAGGCAAATGATATCTGCTATGTCATGGGAAGAGCAACTCCATACGGCTGAAAAAGAGTGAGACAGGGATAGACTGAGGGCTTAAAAGTCAGTGATGAAAATGTCTTGCAAATGTAGTAATTCCTGCTCATCATGTCCCCATACTTGCATATAAAATCATCCTTGACTATTATGCCCATTCATTTGTTAATGTGCAAAATACCCGTGTGTGAGTGTAAACTTGTCATTTGTTTTGTCATTAACTATAATGTACTTTATTTTTGGATTATATTGCTAGTTTACATCCAGGGTGGGGCCATGACTGAAAAGGGTTCACAAACCAGTTCATTTACCCTGTTAACAAATGTAAAATAAATAAATAAAATAAAGTATCCTGAGACTATGTATGAAAGGAAAAGAGAAATGGACAGAGAGTAGAGAAAGAGAAAGAGAGAGAGTGCTCAAAGTTATGGATGAAATGAAAGTCTTTTTGATGGTGTTCTTGAAAGTGTGAGAACTGCAGTTGTGATTCTAGGAATAATGAGACTAGTCTTGTGAAAATGGGAATATATATAAATATATATATATATATATATATATATATATATGTATATATATATATATATATATATATATATATATATATATATATGTATGGGGACACTTAATTTTGTTGCCTCTACCTATGGTTGACATCTGATTAGTTGACTAAATTTGGTTGACTGCACAGATGGTCAACAGGTATGTGAGATCTCACACAGTTCTTGGGTTGGGAAATATGGGTTTATGTTCAGCTACCTAATTAAAAAAAAAAAGCAAAATGCAAAACACTGAAAGGTAAACAACAAATGGGAGAATCATCAAAGTACACATTCATCAAATAAACTACATCGAATGGCCATAGTTGGCCAACAACCAGGAGATAACCTGATAAATAAGGTAAATGAAGGGAAACCTTTGACATTTTCCCTTTTCCCCACTGTAGTGTGATCTTGGAGTTGGTATACATATAGTTGGATAGTTGGGGGGTTGGCAGCTTTTACGCTGGGTGGTGAGGGGCATAGCCCCCTACCTTGGTTGGTTGTGTGTGTGATGTTGGCTGACTATGGCCATTTGATGTAGTTTTTTGATGAATGTGTACTTCGATGATTCTCTCGTTCATTCTTTACCTTTCATTGTTTTGCTTTTTTTTTTTTAATTTGGTAGCCAAACATAGACGCGGGAAATATGTCATTCCTTGACATTGTGTGATGTCAGAGTTAGCATATAAAATTAGTAGGGGATGGAAGGACAGCCTCCTCATGAAGAGTGCAGGGGACAAAAAATTATGTTTTAATTTTTTTTTTATGTTTAAAACTTTGCATGCATGGAGGTTATTACTTGGTGCATGCATAGTAGTGTGCTCATGTTCACATCAATGTTTTATCGTTGACATTTTGATGGTTGACATTTGGGTGTTTTGACATTAATCAGTACACCCCTTACACACACACATATCTATCTGTAGATATACACAAACACATATACATATAACCTAAGTCTGAGATTCTTCTACTGCAGAGTATTCACTTTTCTCCAAGGCAGAGTAGACTTGAATTATTATATATAAGTAGCAGGTGGGGGGTGGGGGCACATCTCACCCATGCCGGAGAAAATTCTTTAGTGGTAGTACAGTAAATTTCAAGATTCATGGTATCTTGTCTAAATATCACTTTCGTTTTTGAACTTATGGGACTCACAATTAACTGTCTCAGCCATAGGGCAATTTAAGACTTTTGCATATTCTACAGAAAAAAATATATAGTGCAGAGTGGGAAGGAATGGTAATTTGGAGGGGTCAACTGATTTTGTCCAAACACAAAACCGTTTGTTTACTATTTAGAAAAAAAATGCTGGTAGACATTCCTCTAGCAATATAAATGTTGTTAAACATTCCTCTAGGATGAAGAAATATTCTTAGATTTAATGAGTAAAGCTAGTAAAGATACATAAGGGTAACAGAGTGCTATATAATTTACATATAAAATAAGTGAGGCTTATCACTAGCTCACCAGGAGATCATTAATATGCTGGGTGGGGAGAAAATGGCATTATGTGGATACCTGTAGAGGTCACACCATGAAAAGTTTACATACTTATCATTGCTGGGGCACAGACTGGCAAACAAGGATCATCCCACTGAAAGTCAGTGAGTATTTAGCAACAAGTTAAATCCTCCTCTCAGAATGCATCAGCTACTAGGTTAACCAGCAGAATCATACCAGTATGAATTCTACACACTCAGCTAAGGGCCATTTGGCATCTCACTAATCCACCTCCTACATGTTTTTCGAATGTGGGAGGAAACCAAAACCCCCAGTTAAAATCTAGCTGGACACAGAGACAACATGCAAGTACCACACTGATGGTGTCTCAGCTGAAACGTGAACCAAAAAGCTAAGTGCTACGAGGCAACAGCTGTACCACTATGTCATCCTTGGTTATGGATCCTCCTTTTATTTATTCACATGTCCATTTATTTACTTATGCCACCTTCATTCTATTCAGCAACATATGAGGAAATGGAGCCCATTCGAACACTCATAAATACTAGGCTATCAGTCTGCAGACTATTACAAGCTTAGCATAGCCAGAGGTCATAATCAAACCTTATCCCATGTATCTCTAAGGTAAAGACCTTAACCATTATACCAGTCTCACCCTTACTGGGCATAAGACAACAAACCAATCCTGGAGAGGACACTAGTTCATTGCAGTAATTATATATTATACGTTAAAATAGTTTGCCAGTCAAGGAGAGACCAAGAAAATCTGTCCATGTTTTTCAGTAGTTTTACTTACATTAATTTCTGAGTAGGCAGACTATAATCAGCTCATATGTTACCAGATAGCCTAGAAAAAATGCTGTTTGTGACAGCCTCACTGTAAAAGGTATATTTTGGTCCTATTTTTGGAAAAAAAGCTCCTTTCCTCAGAAATGATAATCTCTAATCAAGGAAACAAGTTAGAAGACCAATTTCAACACCTCATTTTTCTATTTGCAAATTTAATTAAAAAAAGTTGGTAAATAGCAGTTGTTTGAAAACTTCCTCCGAGAAACAGCACTGAAATATGAATCCATATATAGAAATTGAAAACATGTGTTTCATAGCGGCTTATTTTCATTGGTGCTTTGAATATTTTTATATCTGTTTTTTTTCATTCCATAGTTATTGCTTATACAGTACTGTGTTTTGAAGTTACTTTCAGTTATTCCATGTTTTGTGATACACATTTTATTGTTACTCCAATCCTTATCTTCACTAATAAGTCCATTGACAATTCTATGGTTAGACACAAGCCGGCAGATTTGCAAATTCCTTTATCCTCTAAAATCCTATGTTTGTGGAACTTGATTCAGTGAGTGTAGATTTCTCGGAAGTATCCATGTTGACAGCTGTACAAATGACTCATTCTTAAACATTTTCGTGTACTTGTGTCAATATCTAGTTGAGTCATAAGAGTTATCTACTTTTGCAACAATTACCATAAAGCAAATTCTGCTGTGAATACATCCACTTTCCTTCACAGAATCTTTTTTCATTATTATCCTGCCTGTAAGCTCAGACTGCGGTGGTGGTGCTGCGGTAGCGTTGTCACCTCACAGTAAGACGCTGTCCGGTTCGATTCTCAGCTAGAGCGTCTTCTGTGTGGAGACATGCGTGAATGGGCGTACCTTCGTTGAAGGTTGTGCGTCAGAGCTGGTAACTCGGCACGTAAAAATCAACTACCAATCATTAGTGGACCAGAGTTCTGCTATGACGACCCCTAACTGGGAAAAGCCGAAAGACACAACAACATCCTGCCTGTAAGCTCAGAATTCATAAATAGCAGCTAGAAAGTCTGCATTTACTATTACCAATATTTTCCTGTCTCATTTCAGGCGTGCGCGCGCACACACACACACACACACACACACACACACACACACACACACACACACACACACACACACACACACACACACACACACACACACACGTTCATACACTCATTCATGGCCATACACAAAAACACAGTACCATTCATAGGACTAAATTCAGAAATGCTTACATTGATGAGGATGCCTTAATTCAGAAGTTTTCCACATTGTGGTAAGTCTTTTGGTGTAGGCCGTAGTACCCAGAGTGGTCTCTGTGACAAAAAGAGATACTGCCAGCCCAGCTAGCTGGAATTTTGCAAATAATTATATGTCATTGGTGAATATTGAAATGATTTATATAAGATGCTTGTGTTACGAATGTATTAGAGCTGTATGTTATGTATATATTAAACTGGTTTGTACAGACAACAATAAACTGTAAACAGTGGTCACTAAAGAAGGTGTTTGTACTCTCAACCAGCCACATGGTGGACATTCAGAGTTTCATATCACATTAGTTTTATTTATTTTTTTGCTAGCTTAGTCAGGGAGAGCAGGCAAGAATGTCAGCAGAGGATTATGGCAAGCTGACAAGGAGACAGTTGGCTGAGATGTGCCAAGTCAAAGGACTGGTGCATACCAACCTGACTAAAGCGAAAATGATTGCAGCCTTAACCACAGCTGCATCACAGACCAGCAAATAGGAGGACAACCAGATTGACCTTGAGGATGTACAACTCTCAGAAAATGGACAGTTCAACTTAAAAATCAGTCTGGAGTTAGTGACTAGAACTGGAGGCCAAATGTTTGGAACTAGAATCAGCAGAGAGACTGCAGCAGGAGAAACAAATGGAATTAGAAACAGGAGAAAGACTGAAATGTCTGGAAGATGAAAAAGTTTGAGGCAGAGGCAACAAGAAAAAGAGATGCTGACTCCTTGCCAGGGTCATGGAGGTAATGGGGAAGGGAATAAATGAAACCCAGAAGCAATAAAGGTCAGTAAATTTCTTCCACAATTTACAGAGGGTGATAATTTTGATAGTTTTATTCGTATGTTTGAAAGGGTATGTAAGCAATATCATGTTGGCCAAGGGCTCTGGGTATGGTTCCTGACCCCCTTAGTCAGTGGTACAGCTATAACTGCTGTTTCTAAATTGTCTGATGCTGACTGCTTAAAATCATAATACTGTTAAAATTGTTTATTAGAGTGTGTTAAGTTAACATCTGAAGCTTATAGAAAAAAGTTTTGTGAGCATAGATGTAAGGCAGATGAAAATGTGTGTGAATATATTGTTGAGTTAAGCACTTATTTTCATAGATGGTTGAGTGGGTGTCAGGTCACCACCTTTGAAGGGCTGGCAGACCTTTTGATGAGGGGACAAGCCCTTAGCACTTTGCCTGAGGACATGAGAATCTGGTTGGCAGATAGAGAATGTAACACTGCAGATGGGTTGGGGAAAAAGGGAAACCTATACCTAAAAAGCAGGCCATCACTGCACAGGAAAGAGATAGCCAGTGCTGCACATGGGTTTAAGGGAACCCATGATGGACAGTTTAAGCCACTCCAACAGAGTCTGCCAATAATAGGGGAAACCATTAGTTCAGGTAAATGGCCAGGATCAAGAGTTAAATGTTTTAAATGTAACCAGTGGGGCCATGTAGCATATAGATGTCCAAGGAGGCAAGGTGGGGAACAAAAGGTGGTGAAGCCAATAAGTGGGAATTACAGAATGCCAGAAGTAAGTTGTCTGGAGACAACAAGGGTACTAAACTACCACACAAGGTTATATCCTGTCTTAGTAGATAGGAAACAGGCCACTGTTAAGAGAGACACAGCCTCTGACCTAATCATTGTGAAGCCCGCAATGTTTAAAGAGGAGCACTACTTGTTGGCAGTCTACTCCGGTCAGAGCTTTAGGAGGGGCCCCATTCAAAATACCTTTGGCTATGTATGGTTCATCTTGACTGGGAGGGTGGAAAAGGAAGCAAGCAAGTAGTTGTGTTTGAGGATATCCCTGCAGATGTCCTGATGGGGAATGATTTTTATAATGCAGTACCTTGTTTGCATGCAGTTAAAAGCAGTCAGGCTTGTAGACAAGCATGTTGGTCTGGTAGCCTGGATGGGACCCAGACAGATCGCACAGCTGAAGGCAGGACTGGTGAGGTGGCTACTTCAGAGAGGGAGCTACCCTGTAGCAGTGAGATTGAAGATGAGCCACAGCTGCTGATGGGTACTGATGTTTCCTTGGACAGAGTGACCGCAAGGGCAGAAGTGAGTAGTAGTACCCAGGCTGACAGTGAGGAACCACTGTCAGAGGATACCAGATTTCCTGTGGAGGGGGAGCTGGGAAGGGTTAAAAAGAGTGAGTTGTGACAGGCTCAGCTCTCAGACCCTTCATTACAAGGTTTGAGGGAGGTACCTGATTCTCAAGGAAAATGGGAATCTGTAAACTGGGAAAAAGGGTTACTGTATAGAGAGTGGACCCCTAAGGAAGGGCTAGAGGGTTACATAATACAGCAGTTGGTAGTGCCAGATCCTACTGTCCGGCACTTCTAGCCATAGCCCATTACATTCCCATTGCAGGTGAAATGGGCATAAAGCATACAAAGAAACATATTATGCAGAACTTTTATTAGTCTGGGATTTCTAGAGATGTAACAGGGTACTGCAGGACCTGTGAGCAGTGCCAAAAGGTAGGCAAGGCAGGAGACAAGGTCAAAGCTCCTTTGATGCCTTTACCTTTGATTGAGGAGCCATTTCAGAGGATAGCTATGGATATTGTGGGGCTTCCGAGTACTAGAAGTTCCACAGGGAAGAAATATATCCTAGTAGTAGTAGATTATGCTACCAGATACCATGAGGTGGTGGTTCTGTCCTCCATTGAAGCAGAAAATGTGGCAAATGCTTTGTTAGAGCTTTTCAGCAGGGTAGGTTTCCCAAATGAAATAGTGACTGAGAGAGGTGCCAATTTCATGTCAGATCTGCTGGCTTGCCTGTGGGAGCACAGTGAGGTGAAGCACATAAAGACCACCCTCTACCATCCCCAGACTAATGATCTGGTGGCGAGGTTAAACTCTACACTAAAGACCATGCTACGGGAATTTGCA
Organism: Protopterus annectens; assembly: GCF_019279795.1. Lineage (NCBI taxonomy): Eukaryota > Metazoa > Chordata > Ceratodontiformes > Protopteridae > Protopterus > Protopterus annectens. The sequence goes on from NC_056727.1 coordinate 743,327,918, forward strand.
GACCAGTTTAAGAGGAAGTGGGACAAATATTTGCCCCATCTGTTGTTTGCTTAGAGAGAGGTGCCCCAGGAATCAACAGGTTTTTTTCACCCTTTGAGTTGTATGGGCATAGGGTGAGGGGGCATCTAGATTTGATTTGCGATGAGTGGGATGATGAGTGTGAATCCCACAAGGAGTCTGTTGTGGCATATGTCCTAAACCTCAGGACAAGGCTCAGGGAATTCATGGGCTTGGCCCAGGAGAACCTGTCATAAGCCCAAGAGCAGAAAAAGGTCTGGTATGACAGGAATGCTCAAGCTAGAGAGTATGCTGTGTGACAGCAGGTTATGGTTCTCATTACTGTCAGACACAACAAGCTGCAGACAGCTTGGGAGGGACCCTTCAAGGGGGTAAGGAAGGTCAGAGCTGTTAACTACATGGTAGAACCGCTAGGCAGGAGGCAGGGGCACAAACTGTGTCATGTTCAAATGATGAAAACTTACCATGACAGGGAAGCCCTGGTGCTAAGTATTTGCAGTAGAAGGTATGAGGAGTCTGAGGGGGATCTATGGCTACAGGCAGTCAGCCAGCAAAATCCCAAATTACTATGGTGGAGCCTAGGGTTGCAGGCATATGGTATAACAGTGCAACAATGTAATGAAGTCAGCATTGCAAAGGCAGCTGAGATCTCAAGATAGGGAATGGAGTAATGTATTCTCAGATAGGCTCATCCCTGTCAAGCAACGTTTCTCAGGGGTCACTTGAAAAAGTAGCTTGAGTCTTCGAGGGGGGAAGAAGTGTGACGAAAGGAGATGCTACCAGCTCAGCTAGCTGGAATTTTGTAAATAATTATATGTCATTAATGGCAAAAACAACACCCAGAGCAGAAACACGACAGTGTTTCTGTTCTCGGTGTTGTTTTTGCTGTTTATTCAGTTTTTATAACCCAAACAGCTAATTAACGTAAGGTTTCTGCTTTGTGAATTATATGTCATTGGGGAATATCAAAATGATTTATATAAGATGCTTGTATTGCTAATGTATTAGAGCTGTATGTCATGTATATATCATACTGGTTTGTACAGATGTGTGTGTTGAAAAGATATTTTATAAAAGGTTTGTGTTTGAAATGCATCCACAGTCTGCCCTACTGAGAAAGAACATAAATTTACATGCACTATTGTAACTGTTTAAATGTATATATTTTAACAGTGGAAACTGGGAGACAGGATGTTAACCTCAGTCTAGTAAATTTTAGGAAAAACAACAGAAATTTAATTACTTTGTGGCTATGCCATAAAAGATGGTATCTTTCAGTTTTCAATGCAACAAGAGACACAATGTCTGTACTATGAACCTTTCTGTATTGTCTTTAGGGTGAATTAATTACTAGTCTTGAAAGCATGAAGGAATGCACTTGTTTTGTGACTTCTAGCATTTGCCAGAGATCTGAGGAGAAGCCCTTGTCTGTATATTTTTACATGTAGATGCTAAATACTGTGAGCTTCATCACTGGCTGTTTGGCCTTGGAACTAGCAGTCAGATGACAAGAAATGATGTCATTCTGCAAGCTATCTCAGAAGGAATATTTTAGATATTAATTTGAGAAGTCTTAGTGAGACACAGCATTCTGAATTCTGTCTTGGACCTCACAACAACTAGAAGATCCATTCACCACATCTGCCTTACTCTGTTAGTAAGTCATTAGGCTATAATATAATTCTTTTAGATTCAGTCAGGAATATAGTGAAGCTTAATTTAGATATTTTTCTTTATTTATTTGAGACTGTCTTGCAATGTTATTTTAAATATTTCCTGTGGTTTTGAACTCTGATCAAACGTCAAATATATATTTAGTATTGTCTAGTTCTTGTATTATTTATTATTAAATATATTTAAACATTTCATTGTGGTTGATCTGTGTAGAGATATTTAAGTTTTGAAAGTACTTGCATATTTATTTGGTGACACTGTCACTCCTAATAGTCTTGCTCTTGGTCAAACTACCATTTGTATTAATATTAATAGTACACAGTAAGATTGAACACCCTTTGTTCAGTGTCTTAAAGTAGCTGTTAAGGAGTTGACTGGTGGAGTGGTATCTACCTTATAGTCTGGGCAGAAGGGGGCATAACTAGTAAACCTGTGCCAGCCTTTCTCAGGTGTGTGTGTGTGTGTGTGTGTGTGTGTGTGTGTGTGTGTGTGTGTGTGTGTGTGTGTGTGTGTGTGTGTGTGTAAATCAAACCTCAAAAAATGTGTGTGTTAACTACTTGGGCAGGGACACGAAGTACTGGTTGGACAGAGAGGGTGTTCGAGGTCTTGGTTGAGTCACTTGGCTGAGATCCCAACTCTATAGCTGTGCCACTGGTGAGTTTTATAGGGGATTTGGAGAAAGAGGGAGAAACCAGTCCCGGACTGACTGTGGTCTCTGTGTGCTCTTAAGGGAAATGCACTTGATGCAGAAAGCTGCATGTGAAAATACTGTGGTGTACTCGTCATCCTCCCATTGTATGCTTCCCACTATTGCCAGTGGTGAGGATTGAGGCTCTTTGATTACTGGTCTAGTGGTGGGGTGTCACAGCCTCATTCGGCAAGCTGCATGCTAATGTGGTAGTCCAAAGTAGTGACTAACACAAATAAGTCATGTGCTCTCCACATGAAATGGCAGCAGGTCCAAATTAACATGCAGAATGATTCATAGAATCTTGGCAGAATAATACAGAAAATTACTCTGCTGAGTTATTTTTTTTCATTAAGAGAAAAAAGTGAATATTTTCTTTTGACAGTATTCACATATTCACTCCTATGTAAAACACTTTTAATTGGAAAAGCATTTAGGTACTTAAAATTAATGCCTGACTATTCAAATTGCACACATTAGAGTTAAATATTTTTATATCTGTATTTTTATCAACATAACTCAATGTACTTATAAATACTTCATATTGTCAAATAGAAGTTTTTATCTTGCTGGACCTAGAGTTGCAGTTAATATAATGTAATGGTTAAAGTTTTATTTGCAATGTAAATTAACTCAGAAATTCTGCCTTATGTCTTTTCCCCACAGAGCTAATTAAACCTTGAAACATGAAGCTTAGTTTTCCTACTGTAACTGACTTTTTGTTACTAAATGGGTTAGCTTTCTGTTTGTAACACTTATAAACTGACTTATTTCTTTTTTCAAAGCTGCCCCAAAATATGTAGTCTTTGAACTAATAATCTATTTCATCACACATTGTCACATTAGCACAGAACTGCTGTAAATCTTTATGGGCAATCAGGAGAATCTTATTGTTTGCTAGAGCAACAAGGCATTGCATCTGATATGGGACAACCATCTTGAAGGATGTTTAGTCTGTAGAAGCCAAAAAAATAAACCTTTCATTACAGCGATGTCAATGAATATATTTTCCTAGTCTTGCACATGCTTTGTTACTTTGGACAGAGAGACTCAAACACATTGAATAGGTTTGCTACCACAAACTAGTATATTTTAAATGTAATTGGGACCAGAAATTTTCATTTCTGCTTAGGGGCGGTATATCATACATACTTATAAGTCACAGGTGCTTTTTGCTACATAAATTAATTATATTGTATATTCAAGCTTAAGACACAGAAGTAGAAAATTGAAGTACTGTTAGAGAGTTGTATGTAAGTCTTGTATGAACACAGCATGTATGAAAGAACCTGACTTTTTCACTTACTGGCAGGAATTCTACAGCATACCAGGTATCATTGTACTCATCAAATCTTCGGGTCTATATTACTAGAATGAACACTTAAATGTTCGAATCTGTAAAGGTCGACCTTTACAGATCGAACACTTAAATGTTCGAAATAGAAAAAAGAATATATAAAAAAAAATGTAGAAAGGGTTTAGGCAGGGGGGCTTGCTCCCACTGCTTAAACCCTTTAGTTTTTTTTTTCTATTGTGTATTTTGTTTTTAATTTTTGTAAAATTTCGATCGCTTAACTGTTCAATCTCTAAAGGTCAACCTTTAGAGATTCGAACATTTAAGCGGTTGAGCATCTAATATAGGCCGAAATCTTCAAGATATTTTGATATAAAATTGAGCATCAGTTTTTATGTTTTATTTCCAGAGAGAGGCAGAATATGATTCTATCACAGAGGTCCACATATGGGATTCCTGAGCAGAGGGGAAAGATAGCAGCCAGTCTTCCAATGACTCTCTGCAGATTTGGGGTAGCAGTATAACGTGCTGTCACTGAGTGGAGGGAAGGCAACACGAAGAATGATGCCTTGATATACATACTCTGACTCAAACTAAATTAACAAATGGGGGGTCAACCTCTACATGCCAGCTTGTAGCTTGATAGTAACATCCTGGCAAATCAATAATCCAGGCCTAGCTTTGAGATGCCACCTCTCTTGGGCACTTATTAGGAGCATACTAATGGTTACGAGGCCACATTCCTAAGAGGCGGAAGTCCCTGCTCTGTGGTACACATCAGATAGTTATTTCATTGTGGGTTGCTATGACAAGTGAAGTTGAGAAAGCATTAGGTGGAACTGGAGGATGGTACTGATCAAATGAGACCATGGGACATCAAGAGTTTAGGTTAGGGTAATTACTGTGCCTGTCAGTATGATGTTACACGAGTATACAACCCAAGGTTAACATATTCAGTATTTAGTTTTGCACTCCACACACACTGCACTGTATGTCAATAACTTACTTAAAAATCCATCGAAAGGACCATAGCTCCTGTTTGTACATGTTGTGAATATTACTGATCGATACAAGGAGTATTACTATATGACTACTCTCTCTTATTTCTACTACTTCTATGTATTCTCCTTAAAACGTCTGCAGTAATTTATCAATGTTAATACTTTGCACTATGTTCTGAGTTGATATACAATACATATCAGTCTGTTGGAAGTACTATGGTACATTACTCATGGGTCATGACTAAAAAGGGTCAGTAGACTAGACACTTACCAGGTTATCAAATTGTAAGTAAATAATACTGGGTGATGATTTGGCTTAGATGCAGTCACTCTTTTAGAAGCAGGGTCAGTGTGGGCAACTGTATGGGGTGGGGCACCATTGATGACAGGGTATCAGTACAAAACCATAGAATATAATTTTAAAAAATGACTACACCTCTGAGCTGTAGAAGTAAATGTAATTCAGACACAAGCAAATTAGCTAATAATGAAGTCTTATCTCATCACATGTTTCTGAATTGCAAATGGGCACATCATGAAAGAAGGACCATTAAAGTATGCGCCATATGGCTAGCCACTTTCATGAATGTCTGGGACAGTGTTTGACTAGGGGGATTCCAGGTGGGATTTGTAAACATGATAGCTATTACACAGGATTAGTTAGCAGAAATAAAACCAGCAATAAACAAACAAGTTTAACAATTAGCAGCACAATAGGACTGCAAAAGAAATACACAACCACTACCAACAAGGTCATTATTGCAGTAATTACATATAATGTGGAATTCAGTATACAATAGATCCACACCGTGACCTATGTGGAGGGGCACTGAATCCCCCTGAAGCTACTCCATGATCTAAGTTGAGGGGCAGTGAATTTCCCTGGATCCATATCATGATTTAAGTGGAGGGGCAAGGACTCTCCCTGGATCCATCCCATGATCTATGTGGAGGGGTACTGAATCCCCCAATCCACACCATAGTCTCTGTGGAGGGACACCAGATCCTCTTGGAGCTACATCGTGATCTAAGTTGAGGAGCATCAAATCTCCCTGGATCCATATCATGATCTATGTGGAGGGGCACTGAATCCCTTTAGATCCACACCTTGATCTATGAGGAGGGGCACTGAATCCCCCTGGATCCACACCATGATTTATGTTGAGGGGCATTGAATCCCCCTGGAGCTGCACTATGATTTAAGTGGAAGAGCACTGAATCTTCCTGGATCCACATCATGATCTTAGTGGACAGCCACTGAATCCCCGCAGATCTATATCATGATCTAAGTGGAGGGGCACTGAATCTCCCTGGATTCACATCATTATCTAAGCCAACAGGCACTGAATCCCTTTGGATTCACACTATGATCTAAGCCAACAGCAGAAGTCAATAGTCTTTTTTACACATTTAGGTACTATTGCTAATGGAGAGAAGTCCCTAACTACAAATGACTTTCCAGTCTGAGTAAGGGCATTCAAAAAGTCACCTATATCACTCTGCATCAGTAGGAGAGAAGCGCCCACTATCACTGATTTCAGCATTCACAGTTGCAAAGTCAAAATCTTTACAAGAACCCTGGATACAGATAATGGCCTTAATAGCATCCCTAATCTTAGCTCTAGGGAATGTGTGGCATGTGATGCTCATCTTACCTAATTTTCTGAGTGTTGAGCCAGTACATCAAATCAGAGATGCACCAATACTGAGGATTGTGCCAGTTTACTCTGTACTGTTTAAGGATGGACTTAGTATCTGCATTGTTAACATGTTTCCTTTCGATTGGTGTCCAGTGATGCTGTGTGTGTGTGTGTGTGTGTGTGTGTGTGTGTGTGTGTGTGTGTGTGTGTGTGTGTGTGTGTGTGTGTGTGTGGTAGTGTTTCAACGTACATCTCTGATAGATGCAAAGGCCCTGTGGAAATGATCATGCTACTACCACGGCATAAGTTCAGATGGAGGTAAAGGGGTATATGCTGACTTTTTCATGTGTGGGGAACTTTGCCTTCAGTTTAAGTAAAAATCTGCATTTGTCACCCTTGCAATCATTGATGTAAGTTAAAAGGAAATTGTCAAAGACCTTTCTACTTTTTTGTAGGACATTGCTAGGTACTAGATCAGGGAATTAAAACTAACCTGGAAATGTAGGATAATGCTGTAGATATCGCAATGTACACTTGGTGGGGGATATGAAAGGGAGGTAATAGACATTTTATCTGTCTAACAAAGGATTTTCTGATGTGATCTTGCTTTGTTCACTAGCATCAGCAGCTGAGAAAAGATGGAGAGGACCATTTAAAGTCAAATGTACGTAAGGAGCAGATAGTGCAACAGCCACTTGGTTTAAAAACTCATCAGGGATGGTGTGGGTTGAATGAAGAAATTAAAAAAAAATGGTCACACAGCAGTTTTACTTGACAGCTCTTACAATTAAAACTTGTCCTGTTCTCTTTACCTTAAATAAGATGCTATATATCAGCTCTTCCCACATTCAGATACAATTAATTCTTTGTGAGTCAAAGAATACAACACAGATCTTTGTACTGTCTGGTTTTGTTTCCATTTTTTTATAAACTGATTTTTGAATTGATAACAGTTTTAGCCCAATCCTCATATTTGTTGTTTCTCCTGGATTCTTGTTTATCTAATATCCTCAGCCAGATCAAACTGGGGAGGGGCTGCTACCTTTTATCACTCCCTCTGTAAATTGTTGTGGCTCAGGCTGGACCTTCTAACTCCATTAAGTTTTTCCAAGGTACAGGAGCAAACTATGGATACATCCTTACTTACTGTCTACCACCTAGTGCCAGGATATTCGAATGTTAAAGAGGTTCAAGATTTCCTGATCGCCTGCATGTTATAAAGTCCCATATGACTGGTATTAGGTGATTTTAATGTTATAGTGGATAAGGAAGTCCTTAGGTCTTGTTAAAATATTTCCTTTATATTATGCACTGGTCCAGATTTGCTCATGTAGTTACTTCTGCCACTAACCAACATGGACATAGTCTGGACTTGATTTTACAGACTGGTGTCACATGACATGCCTTGGTGCATGAACTAATACTGTAGTTATATTGGAAATGAAAAGGTCTGGACAGAACTGTTGAAGTGGGACTGGTTCAGTGTAGGAATTTTATTTGATCATCCCAGACCTAGGATTGCTTCTCCTGCTCTGACTCTACCAGGAGAGCAGTGCAGCTGATCAAAAGAAAGCTTGTTGAGATTTATAATCAGGTCCTGACTTCCTTACTCAATCTGTTTGCCCCATATTATGCATATTTGGTTGAACTTCTGGCACATCAGGTATAGTCTGTTTCTGAGGTCCATGAGCTCAGGAGATCTGAATAAAAGCTTGTATGCCAGTGGCAATGCAGTCATCTGCTAGAGGACCCAATTTTACTGAATGAATACTATTCCAATCATTAGGAAAAGATTTCAAAGAAGGAATATTTGTAGTTGTACGAGATCTATGAAACAGTGAACTGACTGGCCTATCTATTCTGGGTGGTAGGAAGTCTGTGCAGACTGACCTGCTTCACCAGCTGGAAGACCTGTCCTTCAGAAGAAAGTCAACTGGTTCCATATTGTTTGATTGGGACCTTGCCTTTTCTGGGTATTGAGTTCACGTGGGTGTTTGGTTGTAGGGAATTGTGCTTACTATCTTAAAACAAAATCAAGTTTATTAAAATGATACTGTTTCTGCATTTTCCAGCATGTATTATCCAAACTGTGAACTTGACTCACACTTCACTAGACTGATTACTTCCTATCTGAAAGTGCTTGGACCTGCCCTTTACCACATTGTCTCTTACTCCATTATGGCCAGGTTTTGTCCAACTTTTCATAAGGAAGTACTTGATATGCCTATTCTTAAGAAAATTAGACTAGATTCTGATGATCTGGATAATTACCATTCCCATCTCAAACAGTTTATTCATCAGTAAGGTTCTCAGAAAAGAGGTATGCATGCCCCTGACCTTGTGGCACAGAGAGATAAAGTCCTGACTGCATCCTGGATGTTCTATTTTCAATTTGTGGTGTGAGTGTCAGTGCCTGATGATGGCTTAGCCATTCTGATGGTGGGGGTGGGGGAGTGGAAGGTAGGTTGGCTCCCTGAACTGGACAAACTGGCAGGAATGCAAGTTTATTACTGGCAGCATGAATAGTCTTATGTGCCTACTCTGCTAGAAGTGTCCTTCTTGGTCAAGAGGTTTTGCATCCTTGGGAAAGTGCATGCACCTCCCATAACAGGTATACTACAACTTGCAGGATACCAAGGAAGTGGGAATCGGACAATCCACAGGTTCTGCAGACTGGCATGTTCCCTTACAGCTGACTCGCACCTCTACCTAGGAACAAATGGGTACCTACCCTGAGGGAGGAATGAATGGATCCACTGGGTATAAAAAGGGGAGTCACTGGGCTAATCCTCTATACACCTTCTAAAAAATGTTATGTATTCATCTGGATTCTCATCTTAGAACTAGCTATCTGTTGTCCATTCCAGTGTAGTTTTCCATCAATACACAACACCAAGGTGACACTCACTGAGATACCTAATGATCTCCTGGTGTCAAGGGATCATTATTGTTACTAACTTCTGGTTCTACTTCATCACTTTTTTTACTTTTTGACATGGTGGAGCATAGGATCATCTTAAACAGTCTGCAGTATCACTATCATCTTTTTATCTGTTTGGTGACCACAAATGACAGTTTCTGGAGCATTTTTCTTCTTCATCTTGCTGTCTTACCCGTGGTATTTTTCAGTGGTCCATTTTACCTCCTTTGCTGTTCTCTCTGTACAGGATTCTGCTGGGAGACATGATTCATGGGACAGAACTGCAGTACCACTACTATATCTATCCTTTACACATACTGTCTCAACCACAAGCAATCTTGGTGATGATTTGAAATGTATCTAGAACTGGATAATTTGTAATTGTTTAAAGCTCATCTCTTCCAGGACAGTCATCAGATTCCCTTTCCCAAACTTTATCTGTGGTGCTGAGGGAATAGAACACTCAAGCATACCTCTCAGTTATTCAGATTTTCACAGAATATTGGCAAAACCTGTTATTCTACAAACTTTATAAGTTGATAAGTGCAGTATTTAAAATATGTCCATGGTTTTGGACTTTTGTCTCCTCATTATTTTTGACTTTGCCTGGAATTCTTGTGCTTAAGAGTTTGAATGTCAGGTTAAAGGCATATAATTTACAAATTATTACTGATGCCTGAGGACCAGATGTGAGCTGTTGCCAAATCTACTTGTATCCATATAAGTAAAACCACCTTTATGAAGCACCTTAATCCATCTGAAGATCTCTGTGGTTGTGCATGCCTTGGAATTCTCATGCCTGGACTACTGCAATTCCTCGTAGATGGGATTACTGACTGTGAACTTGATTCACTGTTGTTGGTTGCAGAACTCCATAGCTACAGCCACAGATAGTTAAATGGGTGTCTCCATATAAAGATATAATGGCAGTCCGCTGTAGTCTGCACTGGTTTCCAGTTAAATCCTATATCATCTATAAGACTTGGGTCATGGTCAATCAGGCCCTGCATGACTTGGGCCCCCTCCTCACATATTCAAGAACTACTGCATGTATAGACCCACTTATACTTGATGCTATCCCTGCATGGGGTTCTTGGGGGTTCTGTGGGTACAGCTGGAGTCATAGGAAAAGGATTTCTTTCCCAATCAGTCCATACCTTTGGAAAATTTTCAGTGGTAGATGAAGGAGTCTGGAATACTAAATGGCTTTTTGAACTGGGGTATAACATCTGAGTTAAGGAAATATTGCCTTGTGGTTATCGTTTTTGTATGTATCTTATTCATTGTTATTTTAAAGTAGTTATATATTTTATTATTTACCTATATAAAGCACATGAAACCTAAACACTTTAATAGCCTTGAAGAGCCATTTTCTATTAATATGCAATATACTACTTTAAAAACAGATTTGTTTTGACAAAAACAGTTACTTGCCATTTGTTCACATTCAGCACTCTTGTACAGAACATAATTGCATAAAAACATAATGTTGATACCAAAGTAATTTACGAATCTGGTCAGTTAGTCTTGCTATCACTCTCTTATGTCATAGTCCAAGAATCTGACTGTAGATTTGGAAAAAGCAACACAGTACAAATGTGATCAATCAATCATGTATCACAAACAACTTCAGCAGAAACATAACGAGGAAGAAAAAGATCAGGACTGTGTTTGCAACTGATTTCTTTTTAATTTTCTGAATACAACCACATTTTAATTACAGGAAAATCAACACATTTTTATGACTATCTTGCCACTGCACAGATTTTGAGGTATGGTACCTGTGTGTTTGTTGGCCACTGTGGATCTATCATAACTGGTCACAGAGGAACAGGTACTCTGCAAGAAAATGATAATGCTTACCTGGGTTTTGTGTATCACAGGCATAAGGTATATGGAACCAAAGTGCTTTCCTGTGGGTGGGAAAACACAGTGCAACAAAAGAGAATCGGAGATTATAAGGCCCTTCTATGCTGTTTAGGTTTGTCCTGCTGTGAACAACTATGAAATGTTCCAGTAGTCAAATCATACATTTTAAAAGTATAATGAATGTGGAAAATGCTGTTAGGTTTCACAGAGCAACTACAGGACAATTACAGCTGCAGATACAAATAAACTATTTGGGGCTTTACTTTTGGGAACACTTTAAATTGCCAAACTGATGAGCCAAGAACATGTCATCACTGAATGTATATGTGTTTGGTTTATGAGAATTTCTGCATGATTTAATACTGCAAAATAAAAAAGAAAAAATGGAATTACCTGCAAGAACACTTGACTGACTAGCATTTCAGATATTGACACCAGTGCTGAATTACTTTTCCTAGTGAGTTTCATCGATTTATTCAGGTTGTATGGAAGAGGAGACATAATTATGCTGTCACATATGGTACTGTGCTTCTAGGAACATGAAATAAAATCCCATTCACAGATGCTCTCTACCTTTTTAAGCACTGCTTGGATTCCTGCACTGTGTATTGTGTAACATTGCAGCAAAGTCTTTGAAACTTACCTTCAAGTGCACTGTAGTTGACCTCTGTAAGCTCACCCATTCACTTGTGCCCACTGCCCTGACAACCATGTAAAGGAAGCATCATCATGAACCATAACAGAACATCACAGCTCATACAGAAATGCTTCCACAAGCAAGTATGAGAATATGCTGTATTATTAAATGCCATAGACTCCAGTCTGCGTAAATACCAAAAATCATAATTTTGCCTCTGATGCAAAATAACTGTAAGTCACTTACAATGTTATCTATGACTCTCCCCAGATTCAGCAAGCAGCCGTGCAGGAAAAAGTTATTACAGCAAGGCAAGGACCATTCCTGTTCAGCACGGCAGCGTGCCATGCAAATGTATGAAGGCACGCTGCCGTGCTGTAAAATGGACATGGTTCCATGTACGAGCACAGGGGGTGTGTCTGAGAGCAGAGCTCTCACAATATACACGCCCCTTGCACTCTAGAATTGCCTTTCGGCAATTTAAAATGAGTGAGAACGCTCGTAACACCCCCAACCCATCAGAATAATAAATCTGGTCAAATTCATAAGGGATAATTGTCCCACAAAGCAGAAAGTTGACAGAATAACAGGTTTAGCATTAGCATGGATATTCTGAAGGGTACAAACAAAAAACCACAACAAATAATTTTTTTTAAAACATGCAATAAAGTTTAAGCGTAGCTGTGCGGGTGTGCCCATTGTTTAGCTATGTTTAGTCCAGCTTAAACAGCACAAGAAGTTATATAGAAATAGACATCCAATATCAGTAGTACTGCAATAGTGTGGTGGTTATAGTGGATGCTTTGCATGCAACCATTCCTGGTTTGATCCCTAGTGTAACCAATTTGCATTTTACATGTGAAACCAGTACATAAACATTGTTTTTTTAATAATTAGCTACTAAATAACATATATTTGTTAAGCAGAGTACTGTAGTAGGTCCAGATGTGAGGTGTCAGTTTAATAAAGATGTGAAACTCCCATACAAACACAAGTGCCCCATACAGTATAGTCAGACATGAATACATGTAATGAAAGCACATCGGAGGGTGTCAGGGACAGTAAACAAATTTATAATATGTAATGAATGATGAATCAATCCCATACAGCAGATAGTTTATAAAATAAAAAATAAGCAATACTAAGCATTGCACATCTTTGCTGACTGGGTATAAGCATTGTGTACATATGAATACTAAGCAATGAATAGCCCAGCTACGTGGATTTGCCCATTGGTAAGCAATGATGAACCTGCCCCTTTAAGCACTGCCAACCTTAGCTAAGCAGGTTTGCCCGTAGCTTAGCTTAGCTCAGCATATTCAAAACTGTCCAATCATGGCAAAGGGCGGGAAATCAGACGTATTTAAACCCCACAGGTGGGAATACAGCTCATAACTGGTTGCAGCTTCCCACTGTAGGCAGTATGGCAGGAGTTGGTGAGGGCATGCGCTTCCGGGTGCCGCGCTGGGGCATACAGGAGTCCATGTCGAGAGACTGCTGCAGGGCCAGTACCAGGGCTCCCAATATAAAGCTGAAGCCTGAGACTGTCTCGCCCATGATCTCACCAGTGCCACTGGTATCCCTTGGACTGGTGAGCAGGTCTGGCACCACTTTGCTGACTTGAAGCTGAGGAAGAGGGAGCTCTTGGACAAGTGGGTCCAAGAAGCAAGACAGAGGGGTGATGTCCCAGCAGTATGTAATTAGTTATACCAATAACTGTTTACTAATGGCTAGCCTGTGTATGTGATGGCTAGGTTTGCCTAAATATTTCTCTATTTCCCTTACAGCTGCAGCTGAGCAGGCTGTGAATCAGGAAGCCCATGCTAGTAGGTTGCAAAGGCTGCATCACAAGGCTGGTGAGTAACAATCCTGCTTGTAGTAGTCATACTAAATAAATATTAAGTAGTAGAAAGTCACCTGGCAGTATAAAAACTGTGTATGGGTTGTACTGAATAAACCAGACAATATGACAGTAATAGTCCCATATAGGTCATATTTAAATAAAACTGTAACTGCCTGGCAATAAAGTTCTAAACCCTGGACTGGTTGTGTTTACTCTGGTATTGTATGGCATTTAATGTTGCATTCTCTGAATAGTAATGCTGTATTAACCACTGTTACCCACACTGTGCTACATAACAAAATGTCTAGGAATGTCTGTATAAGTCTGTTGTAAGTACAAGATCAGACTGTACAACCAAGAAAAACTTATACAGAAAACACTGAAGAAAGAGACAGAAAATATCCAAATAGCACATGCTGATGGAACTTAAATTGTTGTATATTTAGCAGACACAGCCATGGTTCAAATACCGGGAATGGTAGTAAGATGTATGCATAATCATACCTCTCAACTCTACAGATTTTTGCAGAATATCCAGATAACTGGCTCATATTTTCTGCCTGTTCCTCTGTCCCCCTGGCAAATCAGTGGGATGATCTCAGAATTGTAGTCACTAAATAATGACATACATTTGATTTTCAGACCTCACAATCTTCAGAAAATGTATATTAAAACAAATCCTGTCATTCCAGCAACTCTCCAAGTTTATGAGAGCAATATTCAAAATATGTCCCTATTTGTATCTCCATTTTGTCAAACTTTGTCCAGAGAGGGTGCATTAAGAGATTGTGAGGTATGTGCATAATATTAGCTAGGAATCTGGGAATATGTGTAGAAACAGTCAGGTAGTGTTAACAAACATTCCCTCCACAGGTCTGTCAGATTAGAAAACTGTAACTGCCTGGCAATAAAGATTTAAATCCTGGACTGGTAGTGTTTACTCTGGTATTGTATGGCCTGACATGTAGCAATCACCAGCATCTGATATTAGAATAGTACTGTTGTGTCAACCACTGTTTCTCACTCTGTGCTACATAAAAATATGTCTAGGAATGTCTGTATAAGACTGTTGTAACTACAAGGTCAGATTGTACAACCAAGAGAGACTTAGACAGAAAACACCGAAGGAATAGACAGCGATATCCAAATAGCATACTCTGGTGAAACTTAAACTGCTGTATTTTTAGCAGACACAGTCATGGTTCGAATCTTGGGAGTGGTAGTAAGCTGTATGCATAATCATACCTCTCAACTGTACAGATGTTTGCAAAATGTCCAGATAACTGCCTCATATTTTCTGCCTGTTCCTCTGTCCCCCTGGCAAATCAGCGGGATAATCTCAGAGCTGTATTCACTAAATAATGACATACATTTGATTGTCAGACCTCAAAACCTTCAGAAAATGTATATTAAAACAAATCCTGTTACTCTAGCAACTTTCCAAGTTTATGAGAGCAATATTCAAAATATGTCCCTATTTGTACTCCCATGTTGTCAGGCTTTGTCCAGAGTGTGTGCATTAAGAGATTGAGAAGTATGTGCATAATATTAACTTGGAATCTGGGAATATGTGTAGAAACATTCAGGTAGTGTTAACAAACATTTCCTCCACAGGTCTATCAGGTAAGAGATGTAGAATTTAGCTATAAGACAGTTGAAGTATACACTGTTTACAAACATACCACTGGCCAAACCAAGGCCATAGGGTATTGTAATAATACCTGTACCATAATGATGAGAGAAATGACCATAAAAGTTGTGAGTACTGCAAGGATATATACATTGTTAACTGACATCTCTCTCTCCCCCCACCATATCTGCAACAATAACACACAAATCAATGGGTATGTTTGCACCAAACCTACTGTTGGGACATATGTCCCATTGTTCAACAAATATTGAAATGCGTTTCTATTAATGTTCCAAGTTGAAATACTATCATTGGTGGCATGATGCTATCAATGTAACCTGCATGCCATTGTAATGGCCACTGTGGTTCCATATATGCATGTGTTCTGTTTGCTATGCAACTTTTCCAAATCTGGTGTTATGGGTTAATGGGAATATTTATGCATGCTGTTATAACTAATCCTGGAGTGTGTTGACTATTACTAACCCACATATGTTCTAAAACTGCAACACCATAGTACATTTGGGAAGGCTGGTCCAAGCAGACCCACCTCCCCCACCTCATATGGCCGTAGCACTGGGCCACAGCACATCTGGGACCCACCCTGGGACCTCCTCATCTGCTGGTCCTGCGGCACCTTTGGGTGGAACCGTCTCAGGGGATGGAGCTCATTCCCCCCCTGGGAGCGGGCATGGATAGGATCTCTGTCACCCAAAGTCAGGTCCAGGGCTTGTTGCATAGCAAGCTACCAAGGGGGTTTGGAAGTCTGCTACGCAAGCTTGATGGTGCATTGCACATTTAGAGGGTCAGCATGCCTCTCCTGCACAGCCCCCAGCACAGCCACCTTTGGGGCCATGAAGGTGCAGTGGTGGCTGCCTATGAGTGGGGACATCAGTCCCACTGTTTCTATTTGGGAGCTCATGGGCTTCTGATTTCCAAACACACCTCCCCGTCCAAGGTGTTTACCCCCCACGTGTCATATACTGTCCCAGCATGCTGTCTTGTCTGTCTTCCTACCCAACCTACCTCCCCAAATATACCTACTATCCTTCCCCAACATCCCACTCTCACTTTAAAAAACAAAAGGGGCACTCTGCCCCCCCCAAAAAAATTTGCTCCATACATAGCTGTCCATTTTGCACACGTGTCCACTGGACACATGTAATCTGGTCTAATTGGCTTCACAACACATTGTTTTCCTCACCCCTCTCTCTCAGGGGTGTGAATATCCAAATCTACCTCCAAATTCAGTATATATGCACAGCTGTTGCTGTAGAAGGAATGGACAGCTATGGACCTTCCCTACACCCATCCTGTACATCCCTAGCTACTTTCCCTATTGTCTTCCCCTCTTTGAGCCCCCTTTTTACTACTTTCCTATCACCCCTTTTTTCTTTTCTTTTAAAGAAATTAGCACGAGGGTAAGCAGGTCTAAGCACTTTTAAGCAGTAGTAAGTGGGTTTAAGCCTGTTTGCATGGCACTAAGCAGTCCCTACACAGATTAAGCATTTTCAGGTTAACTGTCTGTAAGCATGTTTAACCGGAAGTTGGCATTGCTTACCACCACGCAAACCTGTGGAAAACTACTTACAAATGCTTAAAAGTACCTTAATCACTCTGTATCCAACAGCCCTTGTTCTGCCCAGCAACAAAATAATCAGCCCTTGCAAGTCTCGAACCCAGGAGCCTGCACACCATAGGCACAGCAAGTTACCACAAAGCCATTTGAGCTGTAGAAAATGTGGTGTTTTCTCAAACATATCATGCAGAACAGTTTTATATATATATATATATATATATATATATATATATATATATATATATATATATATATGTGTGTGTGTGTGTGTGTGTATTGCATTCAGACATCGATCCACACTCTGAACATCTTACTGCAAAACATCTGACCAAAGGCACTGTAAATGGGGGTGAAGGGGCCCAAAATAGGGATCTCTTGTAAATATTGCCATTATCCCTTCCTCCACAGCTGAACTGATATGCCTTGCAACAAAATAACCAGCACTTGCAAGTCTTGAACCCAGGACCCTGCAGAACATAGCCACAACAAGTTACCAGTAAGCCTTCTCAGCTGTAAGATGTTCAGATGATTTCTCTAACATATCATGCAGAACAGTCAGTCTACCATAGGGAATGTACAATGTGGACGCACTAAACATTCTAAAGATACATATACACACACACACACACATATACATATATATATATATATATATATATATATATATATATATATATATATATATATATATATATCTATACTCACACACACACATATATATATATATATATATATATATATATATATGTACATATACAAACACACACACACACACACACACACACACACACACACACACACACACACACACACACACACACATATAAATATATAAACCCTGACCCTGTTAGTAACAGCCTGCATATCATTGCTGGAGTCCTCCTGTGTCCTGACAGAGTGCTCTTCAAACTATCTGGAGATATACAGAGCTAAGTATATTTTTCTAGCACTTCAGAGTTATGTACTGTTAATTGTTGCTTGACTAATTTTATATCATTGCTGGCTGACTTCGAAGTTGTGCACTGTTATTTTTGCTTCACTGCATAGTTTTTCAGATCTCTGCTGAAGGTGTTTTTTTTTCCCCTACCCATCCTCCCTATTCCTGTCTTGTTGTTTAAATTTGGAGGCTTTTGCAGTTGCCCACCCCCACTGTAGATTTGTTCTGGGACACTCCCCCCAGTCCCATCTATTTACCTCATTCTACCTAATAGACTCCTTCTGCACTTGTTTTTAGTCATTTTTAATTTAATTGCATTTTTTAAACTGTTTGGTCTAACATTGCTACATACTGAAGTGTGCTAGCATGCACTGCATTTGAATTGTTTTTACTGTTGTTTTAGCTACTTTTCTGTATAAAAAAAATCTAAGCATGTTTCCTACCTTTCCTGTAACTAGTGTAGTCCAGATTCAGATTTGCTGTATCCAGGACTGTATGTAAGCTTCTGAGCCACCCTAGTTTTCTGTGTTGGCGAGAAGCCTTCTAGCTTATCAGTGGGAGTGGTAAGCACTAGGTAACCTATCTACCACATAATGAGTGGTTCTGCCCCAGAAATTGTAGTTATTGGCTGTTTGGGCAGTTTTTCCATCACTCTCAACTTTCTGATTTAAAAGCTCACATTTGCACTTGTTTCCCCCCTTTCCTGTAACTAGTTTAGTCCAGATACAGATTCTTAGTTTTAGTACTTGAATTTGCTTATTCGTGATCAGCACTTGTTCAGAACATGTAAGCACTAAATAAACTACTAATTACTACAGCACTCAACCTTCCTCATTACCTAGAGGAAAACAGTTTTGGTACTTACTTTCCTCACTTGCTTAGAGAAAAACAGCTCTTGTACTCACATTCCTCACTTATCTAGAGGAAAATAGTTTTTTTATTCAGGCATATCCAAGGGTCAGCTCCCAGTGTTCTCTCCTGTCTATCTGATGAATCTGGGCATCTTGAGGCAATGTAGAATTTGCCTCAAATACACAGACAACCCTCTCTTCCTACCACCCAACACTACAACCTGTGAGAGATGCACTTGTCTAGCCAAACTGGAGGTAAATCTCTCTCCAACCAAAACTGAACTTGACAGTCAAGAGGAGAAGGTAAACACTTGCACCACACCACACTCATCACCTAGTCTCACTAAATCTACACCACCAAAATCCACACAAAGAAACACAAAAATATTTGCAGAGGCTCTCAATAATAATCTGCTCAAGCAACAGAGACCTCAAAAACAGAAATGCAAGCAACCTCCACCCCCCCAACACAACCCAAATGACACATAGCCCGCAGACTCAGTGTGCCACTCAACCACAGCCAATAAGGCAAAACAACGTAAGTACCATGTTCAAGCATGATTACATAGGTGACTCTATAGTCAGGCACACTGATGTCCCACTCACCAGACTCAACAAGGAGAAAGTTACTGTCATCTGCCTGTCGGGTGCCAGGATCCGCCACATAACCCATGCCCTCAGGTCACTCCACAACAAGTACAAATATGACTCTGTCATTGTCCATGTTGGTGTGAATGACCTGAGATGTACCTCCCTGGACTACTTGAAAAGAGACATGGAAGAGCTCTCCGATCTTGTAGCCCAGGCAGGTATGACCCAAGCCCCGAGTAGCATTCTGCCATCACCCAGAATGATGCCACAGTACAAGGACAAAATGATTGACTTCAACTATTGGCCAAGCTTCTGGTGTCATTCTAAAGGGATCCAGTATCTGTCTGCCTGGGATAACATGGTCGACAGACCACAATGCTTTGCCAGAGATGGCCTGCACATGTCATCCCTGGGATTCCGGATACTGGCTAAGGTTCTTGCTGCCCCTAGAGTTCCTTTTTTAGGCAAGATTCAAATGACACATTCACCATCATAACAGGAGCAGGCAAGCAAAAACTGAGGGTGATACTACTCAATGCTATAAGTCGAAATCTCAAAATGCACTCACTCGGGGCACTCCTTAAAATGGAGAACATTGATATCTGTGCAGTGACTGAGACCTGGTTCAAGGCTCCAGAGAGCACCCCTGCACTACCAGGCTATAACTCATACCACACTTTTCGGCCATGTAACCTGGACCGGAACACCAAAGGCGAAGGTATGTCTGAATTCATTAAAGATATCCACACCTCCAGGCTAGATGCTCAGCATAATGCATCTGAGGTTATCCAAGTGCAACTAATTCTGAGCAAAACTACAATCCAAATTGTAGCTTGCTAAAGATCTCCCACCATGCCCCAGGATTCCCAGTCCTCTTTTCTTGATGTACTGGAAAATATTAGGGTTCAGCCAAACACCCTAATAATGGGCAATTTCAACTACCCTACCATTAACTGGGAAAACTACTCATGTACCAACTCCTTCGCTCAACGCTTTCTGGAATTCATAAACTCCAATGCCCTGGATCAGCTTATCCATACCCCCACCATGGGCAACAATATCCCAGATCTAGTCATTACCAACAAGAGTGACCTGTGTTCCACACCTGAAGTCAACGCCTCATTGGGCCGATCCGACCATAAGCTAATCAGCCTAGATATCCTGCCCCCATACCTCATTAAGGAAACCATGGTAAAAAATTTCTCCAAAGCCAACTTCATGCTTCTTAGGACAGAAGTGGTGAACTTCATGACACCCATGCAAATGGACAATACAGTTATGACTACTGAATCCTACACAACTGCACTTTATAAGCACTTACACGAATGCATGGATTGTGCTATCCCAAACAGAATCAAGATGCTATCCTCCAAAAAAAGGAAGCCAATCTGGTGGTCCCCTGCCATAAACAAACTGTACAACAGAAGGAAGAAACTGCTGCAAAACAGAGTAAAATCCCATGAGTGGAGGAGCTCCCTGGTCAGTCTCAGTAAGAAGCTGCGATCCCTGATAAAATCCTCAAAAGCTAGTTATGAAAGCAAAATCACCACTGATTCTAAAGACAACCACAAAGCATTCTATAGCTATGTCAAGAATCTCAATGGCAACACTCAGATCTGCTCTGAGTTACAACACAATGGCACTAAATATACAGACCCAATTGATATTGCCAACATCCTGGCAGATAGGTTCAGTGCTAACTTAAGCCCCCTCTCACCCCCTAAAGGGCACATCTCTGTACCGGAAGAATGCAAAGTTCCTGTAATCACAGCTGCACAGGTAAAAACCACACTCTACAATGCCAAGAACACAGCATCCATGGGAGAAGACAACATCCCAGGCTGTGTTCTACATGAACTACAGAATGAACTGGCACCCCACCTAAGTACCATGTTCAAGCATAGCCTCACCTCGGCACCCCATCTAAGTACCATGTTCAAGCATAGCCTCACCTCTGGCTTTGTGCCCCCTGAATGGCGCACAAGAACGGTTGTCCCACTCCACAAGGGGGAGCCACCATGGACCCCGGGAACTACTGGCCCATTAGCCTGATGAGCCTGGTCTGCAAGGCCACGGAAACTATCATCATGGAACTTTTAAACAAAGACATTGGTAATCTCCAATCTCTGGACCCCACCCAGTTCAGGTTTGTAAAAGGGAGATCATGTCTCCTAAACCTGATAGACTTCTTTGAAGCAGTCACCAAAGCCGTAGATGAGGGTAAGGTGGTTCACACAGCCTATCTAGATATTGCCAAGGCTTTCAACACCATCCCCCCACTCTGGAATTATAGATAAACTCACTAAACTAGTTATAAATCCCTATGTCACAAGATGGGTTGCCAACTGGCTCACTGACAGAACCCACACTGTGAAAGTAACAGACTCCAAATCTGACTTCAGACCAGTGACAAGTGGAGTACCACAGGGTTCAGTCCTGGGTCCTCTCCTGTTTGGTATATATGTCTCTGACGCACAGGCTAATACAGAAGGTTTTTGGCTAATGAAGTTAGCAGATGACTGCAAACTAGGAGCCATAGTCGAAACTCCTAATGATGTGGACATCCTACAAAAGGGCATCACTGAGACAGATGCCAGATGTCAAAGCCATGGCCTCAAGCTCAATGCCAAAAACTGCATTGTCATCCCCTTTGGTAAAAACTCTGTACCCATGAACTACAACATAGGCGGAAATATACTTAACACTGAAAGTGTGATAAGAGACCTTGGGGCACAGGTGGAGAGTAGTCTCTCCTTTGATAAACACATCGCCACAGTAATCAGGAAATCCTTCTACATGGCACACCTCATCACAAAAGGTTTCTCATCCAGAAAAAAGAGGTCATTGTTCCCCTCTACTCATCACTCATTAGACCCATTATAGAGTACAACACCCCTTTTGGGATGTACCTCACAAGACATCTACAACAACTGGAAAGGCCGCAGAAATACCTCACAAAGAGGATTACCAGCCTCAAACAGATGCCCTAAGCAGACTGTCTCAAAAAACAGCTTTAGTCCATCACATATCGCCTACTCAGAGGTGATCTCTGCCTAACGTACAAAGCTATGTCAAACCCAGAGCTGCTGGACATGCTCCACTTAAAGAAATCCTAATCCCCCTGAGCTATACGCTCTAGGGACCTAAACCTTGTCACCACAATAAACAGAACATGCCGGAGGGATAGATTCCTGTCCCAGAGACTTCCCATACTCTGGAATAAACTACCTATCTATATCAAACAAAGCTCCTCATTAGCACTCTTCAAGAAAAATCTTGATGATTGGATGGGAAATAGGAAATTCTTCCCAGGGATCACTTCTGTGGCTCTGCTCGACAGTGGTGCAGGAAAATAATTTTCTTGGTTGCAAAAGCCAGGGTACTTTTTTGTCTGGGCTTGTATAGGCCCTAGGGCCGATAGCCTAGTACCTACCTATGAACCTATGAATACTTATAGATATATATAAAGAGAGTATATAGAGAGGGTGCAAAGAATATCAAGCAGCCATTATTCCTACGGTTGCCACCTTTTCATATGGCTAGTGTCTGATTCTTTCCTACAAATGAGAATTAATGCATGAAACATATACCCACACTCAATGCAAATGACATGACACCACACACAGTTTGGATACATAGAAATGTTTATTTGTGTACTTTTTCAGTTGTTTATGTCATTTCTTACAGCATTTAGGTGTTTGAAATACATAATAACTGATTAATGCAACTCCCAAAGAAAACATATGATATAGTAATGTGGAAAACATAACATACTTTGCTGTCTAGGCTAAAGCCTTCAAGTAGTACAACAGTAAAAAAACACACTTGCCTTGATAATAAGAATCAATCAACACTTAATTACAGATGTAGGTCAACAGCTTCCAATAACACTCTATACTCAACCCCTAGGGGGAAAGTATTAGTTGTCACAATGTAAATGTATCTATTACATAACAATGCTTAACTTAAAACATTACTACCACACTGACAAACAGTAAGCTCTAGTCCACCACTGTTCCCATGGTGAAATGTATGAAAATGTACAGCCATATACCTTAATGTTTCTTATTACTGATATCCCTCACATGTTGTAACAGCCTAGGTTAAAAACATTTAATACCCATCCCACATAAAATGTCTTTCAAGACCATATAACAGTGTTTTCCATACACTGATTTCCAGACTGTACATGGTCACACATGTTTTCCCAGCTGTAGCCTTCATATACATGGACCCTACCCCACAATTTCTGTGGGAGTCCACAACATCACTGGAATGATAACAGGAATGACAGCACTAAAAAATGATAGGCCATTACCTAACAACCTCTTACTGCATGACATCTGGACAAAGCCTGGTTTATAGGTGGAGGACAGAGGCTGAAACACAGGGCCATATCTGAAATATTGTTGTTATACACTGTGAAAGTTGCTGGTGCTACAGGATTGGTTGCAACATACCCTTACTCAGGAATATGAAGTCAGAAACACAAATGGATGTTGCCATATACTGACAGCAATCAATGGAGAAAATGCCACTGATATGTCAGGGACAAGACCTGTGTGGAGAACAGACAAAACATAACAGCCAATCCTCTGGACATCATGTGGATAGGCCCACAGTTGAGAGCTATGCAGACAGACTGCATTCCATGCAAAACTAGCATGTACACACAAACCCTGTAAAACTAGCAGTATTCAATGCATATAACAGGAATACTCACACACTGTCCCTAGGTCTGGAACCTTATACAAACATGTAGTTGGCCTTTGTCCACAAGTTCTGTTGTAAGAGGTATTGCTACTTGTTGTCTGTAACACCGCTGCCCACAAACAGGAAGGATGTCTTCCATACAGGAAAGGTAAACGGACAATGCCCATTTGATGTAGTCATTTATAGTAGTGGGTTGCTATGACATTGGCTATTAGAAGAAATACACAATTGTCTGCATTCAATTAGCAAGTGGGGAACACCAACTGGTCCAGAAGCCATCACCTGATAATGGGCATCACCTACAAAAGCCATGCTGCAACCTATTCAAATCACCTCGATCCCTATAATGGAGAGAGAGAGATAGAGATAGAAATAAAGAAAAAAAAAGGAAAACAAAAATAATACTAAAAAAAGCAAAATAAAACCCAAACTAAACAAGGAAGACATCAACTAGGATACAGCAGAGAGCATAATAATGAAACAGGTATGTGAAACATGTCAGCGTGTAATTGAATGTAGTACTTGGGCTGTAATAGTGGGATAGATGATTTTGAAAGATTTGTATGTGCCATCAAGATTTGCTGTAATGATGTACTGCTGATCAACTGCTATGGACATAGCATCTGGCTCTGTGGGCAGTGGGCCATACCTGCAACTGTGCAGATCTGTACAGAATGTCAAGATTTAAGCCATCATAGTGTTTGTTCTGTTCCTCCAAACATCTATATTAGTCTGCAAATAGCTGAAGGTGGAAGTAATAAAGTCATGACAGACACATGAGTTTCAGACCCTACCACCTTCAGAGCAGTCATGGTAATGTGAAATGTATCATGCACAAACTTCATAGGTTTGTAATAGGCATATCCACGATCTGTCCCTATATAGCCCCCTTAATGCTAGGCTTTGTACACATGTGATGCTCTATTTTGTTTAGCGTATGGATCCGATGTCCACATGCACTACATGTTGTTGTTGTTTGTCTTTTCGGCTTTTCCCAGTTAGGGGTCACCACAGCGGAACTCTGTTCCGCTAATGATTGCCAGTAGATTTTTATAGTGCCCAGTTGCCACCCCGACGCCTAACCTTCAGCAAAGGCACGCCCATTCACGCATGTCTTTTGGAGGCCACTCGACTGGGGGAGGACATGCAGACTCCACACAGAAGGCACTCCAGTCGAGAATCGAACAGGAGAACCTCTTGCTGTGAGGCAACAATGCTACCACTGTACCACCGCGGCTATATATATATATATATATATATATATATATATATATACAGAAACATGTATGTCTACATGGGTCTAGGACTATTGCACGAAGTTGCAATAGCCAAACCCAACATCACTAAACACATTTTAATGAAAGCGCTTTTACCAAAAAAGCACTTTCGTTAAAATGTGTATAAAAAAAAAAAGAAAAGAAAAAATCATTTATGCAGGGGGCTACGCACCCCTGCACACCCCCCCTACTTTAATATTCTCATTCCAAGACCGCACTACAGTGGAAAAAAGGGAATCTTCCCTTATCCGCATTGTAGTACGGCCTCCACAACAGCATACTTACACAAAAATGCTGCTTCGGCCATGAGTGCTTTGGGAAAAAGTGCATTGGGGATTAGTACGGAATCCGTCTACATATATACATACACACACACACACACATATATATATATATATATATATATATATATATATATATATATATATATATATATATATATATATATATATAGGTCCTCTACACAATGCCGACATCCCACAATGTCGACACCCATATGGCCGACACCATATAGTCAACACTCAGAATGCCGACAGTGGGGAAATGGTATCTCACTATAGTGCAGAATGAAAAGATTTCCATTCCTGCACTGTAGTGTGATCTTGGAGTTGGTATATAAAGTTATGGGTGGTGTGCGAGGGTGCAGGGGGGCCGAGGCCCCTGCTAGCAGTTTAAAGGAAATTTTGTTTTCCTTTTTTGTGGTGTATTGACGATATCGACATTCTGAGTGTTGGCCATATGGGTGTCAATATTCTGGGTTGTTGGCTTTGTGTAGGTAATCCATATCTATACTGATATATATATATATATATATATATATATATATATATATATATATATATATATATATATATATATATATATATATATATATATATATATATATATATGTTTGAGAAAACAACACGCATATCTACAGTTCAGATGGCTTAGTGGTAAATTGCTGTGGCTATGGCGTGCAGGGTTTTTGGTTTGAGAATTGCAAGGGCTGATTATTTTGTTGTTGGGCAGAACAACGGCTGTTGGATACAGAGTAATTAACGTACTTTTAAGCAGTTGTAAGCAGGTGCGAAATGGATAGTTATGTATGGGGTGAATTTTTTTTTGGGAACAGATTACCCCTTTTTTAAGGTGAGAGTGGGATGTTGGGGAAGGATAGTAGGTATATTTGGGGAGGTAGGTTGGGTATGGAGACAGACAATAACAGACAAGACAACATATAGGAGTGGTATATGACACATGTGGGGGGTAAACACCTTGGATGGGGAGGGGTGTTTGGAAATTGGAAGCCCATGAGCCCCCATATGGAAACAGTGGGACTGAGGTCCCATCCATGAGCAGTTACCACTGCACCTTTACAGTCTCAAAGGTGGTTGTGCTGGCAGCTGAGCAGGAGGGGCAGGAAGACCCTCTAATTTCACCACATGGCCCTCAAGCTGGCATGGCAGATCTACCAATTCTCTGCGGAGCTCCCCACGCACCAGACCCAGGATCTGACTTCAGGTGACAGGATCCTGTCTGCGCCCATCCCCTGAGGTGGTTCAACCTGAAGGTGGTGCAGGACCAGTAGATGAGGAGGTCCCAGGGTGGGTCCCAGACATGCTGTGTCCCACTGCCACGGACAGATGAGGTGGGAGAGGTGGGTCCACTGGGAACGGCCTTCCCAAACATGCTATGGTGTTGCAGTTTTAGAACACATGTGGGTTAGTAATAGTCAACACAATCCAGGATTAGTTATAACAGCATGCATAGATATTCCCATTAACCCAAACACCAGATATGGAACAGTTGCATTGCAAACAGAACACATGCATATATGGAACCACAGTGGCCATTACAATGGCATGCAGGTTACATTGGGTCTATATTAGAACATCGGACATTTAACAGTTTGAACCACTAAAGGTTGACTTTTAGTGATCGAACTGTTAAAATATCGAATGTTCATAAAAAAAAAAAATAAAAACAAAACAAAAAAAAAAACTGAAGAGTGGAGGGGGCAAGCCCCTGCACCCCCGCTACTTAAATATACCAACTCTGAGACCGCAAAACATTGCAGTAAACAGAAATCTCCCCTTACGGAGATTTCCATTTACTCGCTCGAAGTTCTGCACTTTTGCTATTCTCGGGTCGACAATGTCAGATTCAACATTGTTGGCTTTCAATAATTTAATATAGACCCATTACATTGATAGCAACAGGCCACCAGTGATAGTATTTCAACATGGAACATTAATAGAAGGATGTTTCAATATTTGTTGAACAATAGGACATATGTCCCAACAGTAGGTTTGGTGTAAACATACCCATTGATTTGTGTATTTAGAATATTGTTGCAGATATGGTGGGGGGGAGACAGAGTTGTCAATTAACAGCTTTTATATCCTTGCAGTATGAGGTCCTCTGACCTTTTTTCCTGTTTTTGTCTTCCAGGTACAATGTCCCAGGAATGGCTCCCTGCAAATACACCCCAGGAAAATGGTGTCATTATACACTTCATCATACTACATCATGGCACCCTATTTGGGCGTAGGCCCATGATCTGTAAGAGAGGACTGCCCTGTGGAATGAGCTCATCAACAGGGTAAATTATGTTGGCCTGTATAACCACAGCTATGAACAGGTGCAGCATTGGTGCACTGATCTTATCTGCCACACCCATCAGCATGCTGCTGCAGTTAGAAGGGACCAGCTAGCCTCAGGAGGGGGTCATGCCATTCAGCCCCCACTGACACATGCTGAGCAGCTCCTCGCCAGCTTTGGGGCACCTGCCCACCAGCCAAGCCAGCAACCTGAATATAGCATTGTGGAGGTGAGTGCCACCCACACAATGGATGAGGAGCATGCAGGTAAGGCCCCAGGGCACATTAGTACACCACTGTTGCTTATCCATCTTCATCTGTAAAGTATCTACATACATATGTCAGATAAGATAGTCTGTTACTGCAGTGTAGTAATGAACAGATGTGCATAATCTCTAGTACTGTGGGTTTGTACTGTTGATGTACCAAAATGCTGCTCCCACCCTGTACCAATGCCACAGGTGTGGCTTCTGACAGTACGTCTCTCACACAACTATGTAGGTCCCTCTGGTAAACAACAGGGGCAGCAGCCTGTAGTTGGTGAGTATGGAGTTGTTTTGTTCAGGTTTGACAATACATCGGCCATGTTATGGCCATGGTACTTGAAATGCACACAATTAACACACCTACCCAAAATGCATACTGTACATGTTCACTTATTGTTGCTGTTAACTGCACTGGATCACAGTGGTCACCATGGTGGCATATCTGAAGGGTATGTAAGAGTCCTGCAGTATACCTAACAACCTGTTAGTGCAAGATGTGTGGACAGAGATGAACATAATGGTGGGACAAATGGCCTACAATAGGGACATGTCTGAAACATTACCCTTATACAGTGGCTGCAACAGTGTATACACCACTATTACAATGGCAACTGTTGCTGAACTAAACAATGGCAAATCACAATACTGCATTCCACACCTTTTACAACCTGTAATGTGATCATAATATGAGCAATGAATGTGTAATATGGAATCCTATGTTAGGACAACAAATTTGGGGAATACATACCTTAACAAACACTGGAAGCATATATATGCACACACTCCAAATAACATATTTTGGAAGCAGCTTATGAGGTACTGACAGCATTCACTTTTCTTGAGTACACACCTTCCATCAAGTACAGGGCCTCAATGTCACATCAAATAATGGTCTGCTGTCCAAGAATTATGTCCATGACATTTGCCCACTCACCTGCAACAGAGGTAGCCATGGCTTGCACACATCTTACAAACCATGGAATGGATCCCATATACGAAAGGTAGCACTCAGGAGTGGGAGAAGTAGCCTTACCTCACAATTGCATATACCATGGCAAACAGTGCAGACAGTCAAGTATGTGTGTATGAAGTATGGGACAATATTAATGTAGAAAATAAACAGATGCCCATCCAAGAAAGATGAAAACACATGTTGCAAACTGGTCATGGAGGCTGCCCAAAAACATGTAGCAACACTGAGGGACTTGCAGGCATGTCTAGCAAGTACTGCCTGTGCAGTACCTGTGTCGACAATCACCTGGAATCTGCATAAGTATGGCCTATGGGTTAGGGTAATCAGATGGAAGAGTTGTTCCACAGGAAACATCATCCAGGGCTCTCTACAGGTAGCATACCCATAACATCAAGTCTCCCAAAGGCATGTGTTGCAATGTGTAATGGTGTACTGAGACCAAGGCTGAAACCTACAGACAGTATTAATAAAGATACATGTGGAGCACAAGCAACACCTCACTCCACCTCAGGCCCACCATCCCCATTTTTATCTTGCTGGTGCCAGTGTACACCTTTAGTTTTGCTGTTCATTAGCAGGAACTAGGCCAGTAGACATGGCGTTCTGAATTTGGAACACTGCATAACAACACTCATGTGTAGCCCATAGTTGTCAAGCATCTGCAATAAGGCTGAGGATGGGGAGGGGTGTCATATTGAAGCACAACAGTGAACTGAAGCATACATCCAAAGCTCGCTAAGAATGGCTGTATCTGCACACAGTCAAGGTCATGAATTGTGCCAGACATAACCCTGACTCCACAGCAATAGTGAAGACACTGTGTAACCTCCAAGGGCTGTGCACATGAGCTGACCTTGCAATCTGGCAGGACATTTATAGGGTGGGGTGACCAAATAATGGTAAGTAAAGATGGGCCATGCTAGTATACCCCTTCCAGGAATAGTGACTTCTGAAGTTCACTTAACAGGTGCTGTAACAAACCATTGTGTTAAGGGTGCGCGCACTTATGCAACCCATATATTGTATGCATCTCATTTAGCATCTGCACTACTAACACATTTGTTTGATACTGCATTTGATTGCACAGGTCATATGTCACATATCAGGTGTGTGTAATGTTAACATATGCAGTATTGTGGCCCCATTGCATATCATGGAAGAGGCTGGCATGTCAACAAGGGTGTGTACACTCCTCATATCCACATTAAGCTTGGAAGGTTGTCAGTGTAATCAGATTTTATTGCTCATACATGCACTGCTGATGATGAGATCTGCAAATCAGAGGTTAGGCATTAACTATTGACATCAGTCCTCATATCATCCCAGGTATGTGTCAGACAAACACATAGGGGCTGTGAGCAACAGAGCAAACATAACTGCCACACATATACACATTCAGCAATGGTGTGCACACTCGTGAGGTATGGTGCAGAGTACATGCCAGGGTGCTGTACAGGTGCACAGCAATACTGTGTACATGGGTGCAATGTGTTCCAGGGGAAAGGGCATCACCTACTAACAAAACTCATGCATCACAGAGATGTATAATGTTGGTAACAAGGATTGAGTATAGCTGCAGTGCATGCTGTTAAGTGCCATATGTCATGCATGTTGACTGTTGGGTAATGAGAGTTCTGTGTCATATCTTTGTGCCACCTCATCTGTAAGTGTGTGTGTGTGTGTGTGTGTGTGTGTGTGTGTGTGTGTGTGTGTGTGTGTGTGTGTGTGTGTGTAGAGGTAAGCAATAATGTACAGGTCTTAAATTACATTTTTTGTTTTCCCCTCACAGGTGGTGAGGTGGGTCAGGGTCCCTCCTGCAGGCAAACTGATGTTAGTGTTCATACAGACTTTTACAATGATGATAAGTATGGTGAGGCAGGGTTGTCAGGGGCTGATGCTGTGCCATCAGTTGACATCCAACTTTTATCCACCCTCTCCCTACACATAGTCACAATGCCCATATATACCCCATCACCAGTGGCCACAGATGAAGGAAAGTTGGCGGGTGGTGGCATGGGACAGGACAGTGTGGGGACTATGGCAAGTTTGTCTGTACACAGCAGCCATAGAGCCATAGCCAGATGACCAGTGAGGTACCACACAGGAAGATGTACAGGGGTGCTCGTAGGAGGGCTGATGGTCATCGTGCCCCTGGCAGAAGTGCCACAGCAGGTGTCACCAGACGCATGCTTTTTGCCATCATGGAGACACAGGCATGTATGGAACGTTACACCAGACAGAGTCTGAGGCTCCAGAGGGCTACTCATTCTGCTGTACTTGACAACATCCGTGATCTTGCAGGTGCCCACCGTTATTTTGCAGAGGTCCTGGATGGACGGTTGGATGAGATGATGGGAATCCTTGACCGTGTGGTGTCTGTGTTAGAGCATGTGGTGGGAGTAGGGCATCAGCCACATGGACATAAGTCAGCAACACCAACAGGTGGAGGTCAACATGGACGTGCAAGTCACAGCCGCTCCTGTAGTGGCAATACCAGAACCAGCACTGAAGGGAGGGTGCTGCCACACCACAATGCAGCAGGCCGCGTGCATGTGGTCCTGGCCAGTCTCAACAAGGATATGTATCCAGCCGATAATTGGCATCATCAGGGGAGAGTAACATATTTGGGTGTATGCCTGGTAGTGCCCGTGGAACCCCTGGCAGGCACAGTTTCCATGTCTGTGGCTGGACACGGTGAAATGTACACCCTGCCATGTACAGTCTGCAGCTGTCCAACAAACACCTGTATAGGGCAGCCCACATGGCAGAACTGTTTGCATACACACACACACACACACACACACACACACACACACACACACACACACACACACACACACACACACACACACATCACCAACACAGCTAGGGCACCTCCATACCTACACAAACCACACCTGCACAACCCAATTGATAAAGAACCCCCTAACACACACACATGATGTCAACCAAATGGCTCAGCCTAGGTCTCTGGCAAACCAACAACACACCCTGTGCTTATGATACCTGTGCCACATCGCTGTCATTGATGCAGGGACATGCTAATATGGTTCTGATGCACAGGGTGAATGTACTAAGGTTTAGCAATGTAATGCTGTTTAACATGTTTTCAGCTGGAATGTTTAATGCTTACATGTCAGGGTGTGTAGCTGTCCAGCCATGATGCATTATAGCTGTTATTAACACTGACTGATTGTGGTCTCCATAATGTATTCAGTTTGTGTTGTAGGCATCTATGTGTCAGCAGGAAGTTGGTCTGCTGTCCTTTCTTACAAGGGGTATGGCACTGTGGTGACACATTGACTGTGCCATATCCTGGGTACAGCTGACCACAAGTAACAGGTCTGTATAACAGTTATTGCATGTGAACATGGCTGATAGGTCTGAGGGGTGTATACTGGTGAGTGCATGGTGGCTGATGTCAGCAGCTCTTCTACAGTGGACCATGGTAAGTGTACTGGGTGGCACACACCAAATGTTTGTGAATAACACACACACACACACACACACACACACACACACACACACACACACACACACACACACACACACGCTTTGGTGTTGATGCAATACACAGAGAATACTGTACACATGGATGTACTTAATTTTGCAGTGAACTCATTTTGGCCTATGTAATTCCACCACGACCAAATATCCAAAACATCACATCAGTAAATATTCAGTCTGCCAGTTTAATGTCATTGACGTTGGTAGTGGCAGGGTATATGTCCTCTTCCCCAATGTAGTGCAAACCTGGAGTTGGCAAACATAGGTGTGTTCTGGTGTGGGTGGCACAGCCCCGCACTTTGGAGGGTGTGGGGTGGTGGATAACCACACATAGTGTGATTAACAGCTACTTAACCTGTTAACATAAACTGTACAGTACAATAGCAGACTAAGTGGGGGGATACGCACAACGATAACCCAAATGTGGGTGACTGTGCCCACAACAACCACACCCAACTGTATATACCAAATCCAGTATCGCTGTATAGCTGTACAGTCGGAAAGAGGGTATTTACACATCTACTACTGTTTTGATGGAATGCATTTCCACAAGATGATTCTTTTGAAATGTTACCCTTTGCCAGTTAGTTCTTGGACAAATGATCCCCTGGGACATGTATTTTCTGCAAACTGAAGTAGATCCATTCTCAAACACACACACTTACTTGGCAACACTGAGAGTAGAACCCCTACCTAGGTACTTATTGCTACTAATGTGTTCGGCCTTAATTGCACACACCACAAAGCTTTTAGGATGAGGTGTGTCCTGAGTTACTTGTTAAGTGAAGAACATCACCAGGCCTTGTACAGTATGGTAATGGAGGGATGTACTGGGTGTTAATGAACAATACATAGTATGACATACTGTCATATACACATTGATAAACACATAACAGTCATAGACACATCTGACAGACCTGGGTTTAGCAGTACTAACTTCCTTGTCAGTGAGTCCATTCTATTACAGAGAATTTGCACACAGCACATGCATCATTGGGCTGGATAGTATAATCAGTTACCTGTATGGTTGATGGTGACAGCAGTCCTCATACAGTGGACCTTGGGACATGTACTGGGGTACCATGGTGTAATGACAGTATACCCAGCACCCACACCCCACACTGGATATTGTACTCACTGAAACCCAGGATAATGCTCTGACATACCTACAATCACACATTGACAAGGACTGCAATACAACCCCTTGTCTATCTAATCAGTGCTACTACAGGGATATACATTTATTGCACATGCCACAGGGATAGTAGGGTGAGGGTTTGTCATGGCTCTCCTAATGCCAGCAATATCACTATCCCTTATAATGTATGGCAAGGTTTATTGTATTTGCAGAGTGTGGCCTCAGAATGCTGTCTCCTACAAATATACACACTCACACACATGTACACACTTGCCAGGACTCAGAGGATAACCCATGCCTATCTACCCATTTGTAGAACAGTGTTATTCTAGTACTGCAAGCAGCTCCAGGTAGCCCATAGGGTGAAGAGTGTAACAAGGTACATTTAATGCCAATTACAGCAGGAGCAATTTCTAAGTATGGCAATGGGGTGTAGTGGGTGAGAAGGCCTTCAGGGTATTGTCAACTACAAGTTTACAAACACATGGACACTGTTATTCTCAGTAATGCACACTGACACATTTGTCAGTACTGGGTTCCATAGGTGCAGGTGTACCTAGGTGCGTACCAGGCTAATGTCCATGCAGAGATGAGAAGAGTAGGGCATGTGGGTACACTGGTATCATGCCACCTGACATTTGTCAGCAGGCCATCTATCAACCAATGCCACTTTAGTGATCCTCAGGATGACAGTTAAATTCAACATCCAATCATCTGGTTTTCTCTTGCAGAGGGCCAGTGTGGTGCTACAATTGACATATATGCAACATATATTACATAACATGGCCAGTGTCTGGGTTAGAGAACTGTACCCAAGCATGTTCTGTTGACTGTGGTAGTCTGGTTGAGTTATACATGGCATGTGGTGCATACAGGGTAGAGTGTCCTAGCTGTGGCATTCATAACACAGCTGGGCAGACATGTCAGTGTCAGTCAATCACAGATTGCCTCTAAGCAGCCAAGATGGATACCTGACATCTGCAAATCTGTACAGAGGACAAACAGAAATCAACTAGCCAACAGGTTATGTATTAGGATGAATGTCTTGACAGACAGATGTCTGACACTGATAGGTATGCCATTACTAGATAACAGCAGCCCTCAATGATATATCCTAAACACATAGTAGTCTACAGTTAATATCCACATATCAGATCGATATTCAGTAGCAGATACTTAATAACATACATCTCACACACCAAGACCACTTTAGTCAGTACTCACAGTCCAGCTTTGCATACAGGGGTGTATGGTTCCAGTACTACAATCTGTAATCTACTCTTACTTGGAAAAGCACTGTTAAAAGTAGTAACGTAATACTACATGCAAGTGTGACTGCATATAACCCGGGATACTACCCATGTATGAAACACATACAAAGAGAAAAGATTGTTGTACTAGCCATGTATACTCAGGTGTCCCATACAGTATACTCACACCCCTTGCTACTGTAATGACAGCACACAGAAGCATGGAATTAAATACACTTATTAAAGATGTCATTACCCTGCTATTTTATCAGACTGGAATGTGATCACTGGTTACTAGGGCTGAGCTATGCTTAGCAGGTATAAGCACTGCTTAAATGTAAATACTAAGCACATTTGCACACTGGTAAGCGAAGCCTACATGGTGTAAGCACTTATTCTTTTAACCATATATTATCAGTGCTTACCGTCATGCAAACCCATGCAAACCTGCTTAAAGCTGCTCAAAAGTGCTTTAACCACTCTGTATCCAACAGTCCTTGTTCTGTTAAGCAACAAAATGAACAGCCCTTGCAGGTCTTAAACCCAGGACCCTGGAGACTATAGTCACAGCAGTTAACCACTAAGCCAGCGGAGGTGTGAAGATGTCTGTTATTTTTTCAAATATATAATTCAGTGCACTCACTGAATAGTAGTGAACAACTGCTTTGACTACTACAATTTAGTATTTGTAAGTGAAAATAGTGTTGAATCAGTCACGTTTTTATATCTAAATATACACATATCAGATAAATATAGTGGGATACATCTGGGAAGGTATATACAACACTCCTATTTACACATAAGAAGGATATATATATATATGTATGTATATATATATATATATATATATATATATATATATATATATATATATGTGTGTGTGTGTGTGTGTGTGTGTGTGTGTGTGTGTATATATATATATATATATATATATATATATATATATAGTTATCTATCCAAACATCTACTCTTCATAACATCTAAACTCAAAACATCAAGACCAAAATATCTAAAGTCCAAAATATCTAAGTCATAACATCAAATCTCAAAAACATTGAAAACTTCAAAGCAACTATAAATAACATCCCACACACTGTTTACTATGTTTTTGCAGGGGGCAGGCCCCCTGCATTTGCCAAGTGGGGGGGGTTGCCCCCCGTAAATTAAATATACCGACTCCAAGATTGTACTACAGTGGGGGAAAAAGTATATTTCCTAACCCCCACTGTAGTGAGATCTTGGAGCTGGTATATGGCTAGTAAACAGTGTGTGGGATGTTATTTATAATTGCTTTGCAGTTTTCAATGTTTTGAGTTTCGATGTTATGAGATTTAGATGTTATGAAATTTAGATGTTATGGTCTTGATGTTTTGAGTTTAGATGTTATGAAGAGTAGATGTTTTGATAGGAAATCATATATATATATATATATATATATATATATCTATATATATATATATATATGTGTGTGTGTGTGTGTGTGTGTGTGTGTGTGTGTATATATGTATGTATATGTATATATATATATATATATATATATATATATATATATATATATATATATATATAAAACATATGCCCATAACATGTAGTGGAGTCATACCTCAGCACCAAAAGTCACAAGCAAAGGAATATAATGTAAGTATTGCAGGTATAAATGCAGAATGTTGCTACAATAACAAGGGTTGTGTCAACAGGCATGTTGTGTAGGAAGTCACTTCTGATACTGGCATGTACGCCATCAGTTACTGACAGACATCATAAGATCATCATAATGAAGTACCACACAAATCACAGTAATGATTCTGTGGAATACAGCAGAAATATAGCCAATAAACGTTGACAGTCTGACACACTCTGGTCAGTCCAGAGGTATACACAGAGCTCCTTAGTGCAAGACGTGTGGACCAAGCCTGAGAAAGGGGATGTTGACAGGGATGAAAAAGGGAATATCACGCAAATACTGGAATAGATAAGCTCACACAGTTGATGCATTCACACCCTCCTGTCTGTCCTAACACATATTAACTAGAGGATCAGAAGTCCCAAGCCCACATACTTCCCACTAGTTAGTGACATACATCTTCACAACATCCCACTGCTTTTTCAGAAATACACAACACATATGGTGGCCAGGCAACAGTACATCTGACAGATATCTGGATATAACATCACACTAGGTAAATACACTGAGCTGCTAGGCATGTCACAAAATACTGTGTAAACTACAGGCAGACTGCCACAACACTGACCCAAGTTTCCTATGGGGGAATACACATGTACTTGCAAATATAGCAGACACTACAGGCATGCAATAGCATGGAGTAACAGACACCAGTGTGAAAGTGTATACTCACAACCAATCTCAACACAGTCACAGTCACATTATGATAAGCCTAATTAATAGTACAGTATATGGACTGTGTGAACAAAACCATCCTCATATTTGTCACTCACGGTGGTGCAGTGGTAAGAGTTGTCACCTCACAGCAAGAGCTTCTCCCATTCGATTCTCAGCTGGAGCTCCTTCTGTGTGGAGTCTGCATGTCCTCCCTGTGGTCGAGTGACGTCTAAAGATATGCAGGTAGGTGCATGCATGAATGAGTGTGCCTTCTTTGAAGGTTGGGCGTCGGGCTGGCAACTTGGCACTGTAAAAATCCACTGCCAATCATTAGCAGACCAGAGTTCTGCTGTGGCAAACCCTAAGTGGGAAAAGCTGAAAGAAGACACATACACACTAACCCTACATATACTGGCCCAATACACAGTGTAGTCTGATGCCTGACTGTGGTATGGGACATGTCTCCATCTGGCCCTACAAACATATACGCTGATAGGGTACCAGAAACTGGATCAGCATGCAACGTCAGATAGAACAGGACCAAGAACACTGACATCTACCACAGTCTGTACACAGGCCAAGTAACATATTCACAATACACAGCTACACAAATACTGACACTCTGTCAGCAATCACCATAAGTACACAGACCTCACTACTGTACAGACTATAATAGAATGTCCAGGTTTTGTCCTCAAATATAAGGCCTACTATACATAACATGTATAGCACTCTGATATCTCACTGGCTTATCAGGTATGATGTCAGAAAATAATGATATACTATACATATGCACCTCTTACTGCATGACATATGGACAAAGGGTGACATACTTGGGGGGACAGAGGCACAAACACAGGGCCAATATTGACATATTGCTGTGATAAACTGAGAAAATCCCTGGTGTAACAGGGTTTGTTGTGACATATCTCTTCTGAGGGATATGAAATCAGTAACTCACATGGATGTCACCATGTACTGACTATAATCCTCAGAGTATGCTACTGCATTTCTAAAAATAGGAGATGTGTGAGTAACACATCACATCTAAGACTCCAAACTCTGGCCAATCTGCAGATAGTCCTACAGGTGAGAGTTTCCTCAACCACATAACACTGTCATGCCAGACTTTAAATCATATCAACACAAACCCTGTTAAATAGAACATTACTTCAAATGCAGAACAGCAATAGCTACCTTCTGTCCCACATGTCTGGAACATCTCCCTCCTGTTTGTTGGCCTGTCTCCACAGTGTATGTTATAAGAGGTATTTCTAACTACTCTCTGTGATACTGTTTGTCAGACACCCACATGAAGTTCTGCTCACAGTGAAGGAAAAGGGCCAATACCAACATGAAGTGCTTAGTTATAGGAGTGTGTTTCCATTCCATTGGCTATAGGAATGATACCACAGCTGTTCCACATGCAATTAGCAAGTGGGAGACTGCAATTCATGCACAGGCTACCAGCTAATCATGAGCATTACTTACAAAACTCAAGCTGCTGCCTATGCAAAACAGATGTACTTTTCGACATCCACCAGAGAGGAAGGAAGAGAGAGAGAGAGACAAAGTAAGAAATGAAGGGAGTAAGAGAGTAAGAGCCAAGCGTGTTTGTGTATGATCCATGGGTGGAGAGTGGTATCTGGGTATTATAACAGTTGCCTGTATTGTTTACTAATCCATACTGTCACATAGTAATTGCACATGGCTGTACACATTTATGGCTGAGAATTGTCTACAACAACCTCTACAGTGTTTGAAAACTGTCGGCCTTGTAATGTGGACATTGGGACATATAGGTCCTCAATATATTGATGTAGAAAAGCCCACACTGCAATGGATCCTGTCACTACACAATCACCCCAACAGGATACTTATGATAGACAAACACGCACTTACCAGTACCGAGTTTCAAACCCCTACCTCACTATGCACTGTTATTATAGTGTTATACAGCTATTGCACATGCCACAGAGCTTACATGCTGGACAGCTGTCCAAAGGTATCTTTGAAGGTGAGTGACATCAGCAACAGTGCTAGAGGAGGGATAATGGAAGTGTGATAAGTGTGAATGTCCAGAAAATCAGGTGTCTCCTAAGACACACACTCTCTCAGAGATACACACACATTATCACAGTTAGCAGGATCAGGATTAGAACTCCTATTTAACTAGTTTGCTATATTACAGTATTGCACAGTTATTGCAAGTGCCACAGAGCTTATAAGGCTAAAACATTGTCAAAGGGTTATTTCAAGGTGAATGACATCAGCAGCCATGCTAAAGTAGGGCAATGGGAGGTATAGTGTGTGTGAATGGCTTCAAAATCATTCATCTCTACACACACGCACACACACACACACACACACACACACACACACACACACACACACACACACACACACACACACACACACACACACACACACACACACACACACACACACACACACACACTTACCAGTACTGAGATTCAACCCCCATCTAGCTATGTATTGCTACTATAGTGTACCGCATTTTTCGCATGCACCACAGAGCTTATAGGATGGATGATATGCTAAGGTACTTCTAAGGTGAGGAATACCACCAGCCCTTGTAAATACTGACATTGGATGATGTAGTGGGTGAGAGATCCTACACACATTTACATTTGCCAGGGGTGAGATTCAAACCTCAGTCTAACAATCTTTATGGACCATTATGTTACGCATTTACCACACGCACAACTGACCTGACATGGGTTATGGGTGGCAACAGGTACTTCTAAGGTGGATGATATCTGCAGGACTGCTAAAGGCAGGTTCTGAGATGTGTACTGGGTTTAAATGGGGCCAAAATCTTTGAAGTACAGACATACATATGTATACACACAAACCCTTCCCACAGATGAGATTGAAACCCATACCTACGTAGTTACTGCTACTACATTGTTCCACATTTATGGTATGCGCCATGGAGCTTACATGTTGGAGAGCTCTCCACATGTATCTTTGAAGGTGACTAACATCAGCAGCAGTGCTAAAAGAGGGGTAAGGGGAGAGTAGTAAGTGTGAATGTCCATAAAATCAACAAACACTCTCGCACACACACACACACAGTTTCATAGTTGCCATGCCTGGGATTAGAACTCCTATCCTCCACAGGTATCTTTGTAGGTGACTAACATCAGCAACAGTGCTAAAGGAGGGGTAAGGGGAGAGTAGTAAGTGTGAATGTCCATAGAATCAGGTATCATCAAAGACAAACACACTCTCTCACAAAAACACACACAATTTCACAGTTGCCATCTTGGGGATTAGAAGTCCTACCTAACTAGTATGCTACACTATAGCATCACACATATATTGCAAGTGCCACGGAACTTATAAGGCTGGCACTTCTCCAAAGGGTCATTTCACAGTGACTGACATCAGCAGGCTTGCTAAAGTATGAGAATGGGTGGTGAAGTGACTGTGAATGGCCTCAAAATCATTCATCTCCACACACATACAGTTTCACAGTTGCCATGTTTGGGATTAGAACTCCTACCTATCTTTCTACACTACAGTATTACACATGAATCACAAGTGCCATGCAGCTTATAGGGCTGAGATTTGGCCAGAGGGTTATTTCAAGGTGAGTGACATCAGGAGTTCTAACATGGGCAAGGGGAAGTGCAGTGTGTTTGAATGGGCCATAAACCATTTCTCTGGAAATACACACTCAGTCACACACAACTTTAAATTTGACAGGACTAGGTATACAAATGCTAGATGAATACTGATTTGTACTATCGTGTTACACAGTTATCACAAGCACCACAGACACTATAGGGCTGAGGGCTACCAAAAGCAATATCTATAGTGATTGATAGCACATCATGTGACATTGGCCAATTGGATGTGTGCTGGTTGGGACAGGCCTCATGATGGAAATCTCTCTGTCATTGTCTGTCTCTCTCTTCCCCACATCTGTGTGTGTGTATGTTTGACATATTATAGTGTGTTGGCCTTAGATATCTCTAAGAATTCCTATCCAATGTGTGTGCAATGCACAAATGGTGTACAATGTGGTGTGTGTGCACAGATATCTGCGACTGACAGATATGTAGAGTCCACTGTGTTGTCAGACATGGGCTTCATTTCTTTAAGTGTAGGAGCATGCCCACTATTACCTTCTGTATTGAGTGTGTGAATCCATTCCAGATAGGTTATACTCCAGTCCAGGATTTGGTGTTCTACACCTACAGCTAGCAAACTGTTTCTGTAGGATATCTGTAGATAGGTGGACAATATGGAGTCACAATGGGCGACAGATAGTGGGATACTGTAACTATTGTGTCTGTGCTGTTTGTGTTACATGGTTGGTGTTAGCAGAGATATTCAGACATATGTACTGTTTTACACTGTGATGTATTATGTCATCAACTACTGACAGATATACTTATTTGCTCATGGTTATTTCCTGGGGAATGAAAGATGAATGAAGCTGTGTCCAGTATTGTGGTCTGCAGCCTACATATTTTTGCACACTCATGCCATTCTGGAGGGGTAGCTGCAGACACTTGCTGATGGATCTGTGTAAATGGTCCAGCACATTGGTGCTGTGGTGGCTGAGGATCCACTGCTTGTACATATATCGACATAACAGAATGGCCATATCCTGCTATGGTCATACCCCTCAGCTGCACAGATTCACCCAGGTTACCCAGAGGCAGGGCTCATATATATTGTCAGTTCCCCTTCACATTGTGGTTTACAAGCAGGTTTGTAGCCACCCATTAATGGGTTTGCAGGCAGGGGTAGTATGGGCACACATCAGAATTTCAGACTTCACATACTCCATGACACCCATGCTTCTACACCCCCCTCTGTTATTCTATCCTCTTCCTAACATTATACGAGCAATATCTGAAAAGTATCCCTATAGTTGTCCCTTCATCTCAGCGGTATTTAGGG
Organism: Protopterus annectens; assembly: GCF_019279795.1. Taxonomy (NCBI): domain Eukaryota; kingdom Metazoa; phylum Chordata; order Ceratodontiformes; family Protopteridae; genus Protopterus; species Protopterus annectens. The sequence goes on from NC_056727.1 coordinate 743,370,075, forward strand.
GTTGGTCCACAGTTCATGCAGTATGACATGGTCGGCATGCTACTGGGATTTGTCAACATGACCTTGCATTTGTGTTCTGTTGGCTGTATTATGTTGTTAGCTGGGACCCCATGACATAACATACATTGGCAGTACGTGTGAGGCATAAGTCTTTGACAGAGGACTCTAGGGCATTTGGTAGTGATGCAGACTATCTGTAGCAGGCCAGTGCATTCTGTCACTCCTACATTCCCAGGCTGTGAGCCACTGGATTCCCCTGGGGTGACAGGGTAAGTGTGTGAGGTGTTAACGGCAATACTTCCTGTCCATATTAATCCATTGGTCTGGATGCTGGCAGGGTGCTGCTTACAGCTAGGGACACACCTGCATGGGACACCTCTTGAGCATGCTGCATTCTGTAGTTATTCCCATACAAAAGTGGGGGTCATACTGTACTCATTCCCATAAAGACGTGTGGGTCATACTGTACTCATTCCCAACAGCAGGGATATGACCTGTGATAAACCTGTGGCTGATGGTGGGGTGAGCTGAGTGCATATGTGATATGGAAGCTACTTGCAGCGGACTCACAGGTATACCTGGGACATTCCCCTTACGCTGCCTTGTGCGGGGACATAGGCAGTCTCTCATTACTTCATAACTGTGCCTTTTGTGGTCTGCCACTGATTGGCCAGACTACATCAGTATTCCCTACTACACAGACAACTAATGTGTTGCTAACCTAATTCCAAAGGTGTGTGCAGTTGACAGTTAAATTTTATGTACTCTGTCTAGGGTGCTTCCACCTGTGTACTATGTGTATGTCTGGGCCCACATTCGTGGCATGTCCATCTTTCTGACGGTGTCAGATATTAACATCTGGATAGTGAGTATGGATGACTGCTGACATGGGTATTGCTGAGATGCATTGTAGCTGGCACTGCAGTTGTCAGAACATGGCCCTGTCGTCAACAGTACTGGCCACAGAGATACAACCCTCCATGCCTACATGCTGACCACTTCCAGACAATATTGAACACACAACAACATAACACATGGACCCCTGCATATTGTACATATGCAACAATCTTTCCTGTAAATTGGGCCAACTCAAGTAATCTGTGCTCCACTGTTATTAAACCCACACGCACATGTTACTGCATTTCTCCATAGGATTGTGGGGGGGGTGCACACCTGACAACTGTAAAAATTTGCTATGACTGTACTGGTATTTCGGGTACTCTGTTGGCTTCCATTTCATTTTGCATTTTGGCCTATCATGCAAACTAGAGGGATATCAGTAGAATACAGATCTTAGGTTTTATTGACCTACATTTCAGTTTCAAACTCCTTACCCTTCAGAACTAACATACAACTGCCAGACCTGTTGTAGTCTGTCTGTGTAGGTCTGGAGGGGGCTGCTCACCATTACCATCAATTGGAGGCCTTAGCACAGCCTTTCTTTATAGTCATCTACACCTGTCCTGCTGGCCAAGGCTGGTGTTGGGTATGTGAGCCTCACTGACATGCATGTGTGTGTCCTATGGACACACATTTGGGCCACCACATGTACTGCAGTGGGATTTGTCACCTTGTCTAGTACTGCCTACTTTGCTGATACCAGTATTTGTTATGGATTTCATGCTGCCCATATAGGTGTCCACTATCTGCCGCCATCCCATTCAGCCATCCAATTCCCTTGCATTATTACATCCATACCATAGATACAACTAGCAGAACATACTACTCCATTCAGCAATTGCTAGGAAGAGTAACTTACCTTGTGGCTGTGCCAGTATTGAGGATGGTGCTGGAGGGCTGACTATGTCAGATGCACATAGTACACTCCCTATACATGGTAAAGCACAGGTAGTGTCATGTTTAGCATCCCTTTTACTGTATGTGCGAGTCAGAGAGAGGTGCCATTCCCTATGTCCCTACCATGTCAGTGTATGTGCTATGCATTGCCTCTCTGCCAAATTCTGAGCATACTGGGCATGTTTCCTTCTGCCTACATGGGCAGTGTCAGGTTAGCTTGTTCCGCCTCAGTGCCTGTGTGCCTGTGATGGCCTTGGCAATGTTGGGGGGCTGTGTGCCTTGCCACTTGCTGTTCCTGCTGCAGCTGTTTCCACAGGATCATATTGTGTAGCATGGCACATACAATGAACATTTGTGTACATGTAGCTGGAGAGTACTGCAAAGCTCCACCGAATATGTCCAGGCAGCAGAACCATGACTTGAACATCCCAAACACACGCTCTATTATGATTCTGGTTTGTGTGTGTGCCTCATTATGGAGTTCTTGTTTGGGTGTGTGTGCATTTCTAATGGGTGTCATCAGCCATGGCTCCAGTGTGTAACCAGCATCCCCCACTAGGTGGCCATATGGGATGTCCCCACTGGCAAATGTCTAGTACAGCTGTGTCATATGCCAGATGTGGGAGGTATGTTAGCTTCCAGGGCTGCCAGCACACACATTCAAGATAATGCCCTGGGCATCCCACATGACTTGGCAGTTGATGGAGGGGAAGCCCTTGCTGTTTATGTAGACCCTACCCTGCTCACCAGGTGGTGCTTTTATGTGTATGTGCGTGCAGTCTATAGCACCCACTAACTGAGGGTATTCTGCTATTTGGTGGAAGAGATGTATATTGCTGGTCAATGCCTCACGGGTGTTGAGGAAATATATGCGCTCGCCGACATGTGCTGACATGGCATCCAGGAAATGGTGGAGTACCCTGAATGCTGATGCCTGTGAGAGCCCCATGATATCCACAGTTGCCCTTTGGAAGGTACCTGTGGGTAGTATTCTTAAGCCTACACATACCTTGGTATCCACTGGGATGGGCTTCCCTCTGTTGGTTCTGTGTGTGAAGCGTGGCCGGCACAGCACAACAATTTGCAGTAGAATGCCCCTGTCCATCTTATAGCAATCTACTATCGAAAGCTCATGTAGGCCCTGGTAGGTTACTCTGGGTCTGTACGTTCTTCTCCTCCTCCTCACTTTGGGTTGGTCATCAGCATTCACATCCTCACCACACTCAGTCTTTTCCACATACTGATATATGAGAGCAATAGCAGCTCCTAACATTTTGTTAGATTTGTCAGGTAAAATTTCCCCATCTGTGTACACTGGTGGTGTAGAGTTTGTGGGAAAAAAACAGAGTGAAAGGTGCTTGCATAGTTTATAGTAGAGTGCTGGGCTGGGCTGCTGCCTCTGTAATTGGCTGATTCTGATGCATTTCACCTGCCAGCTATGCTGGTTCTCCTTGATTGCCTTCCTACTGCTGTTTTCCCTTCCCATTGCCTTAGTGCTCAGATGTGAACAGAGCTGCTAGTTCCTTTTTTTTTTTTTTTTGTTTAAAACCCGGTGCGTGGCACATACACCCGTTTAGGCAATGTAAACACTGCTAGGCAGCCTTGGACACATCCCCTTTCTTAGCTGTGCTTAGCTAAGGACAAACACGGGCCACAGAGCTCCATTAAGCTTACAGCATGCATGACACTTCCTCTTATGAGGTCATTTACCTGTTATACCATGGTGCTGCTGCACCTACACAGTTGGGTGCAAGCTAACACTGAAAGGAATTTTGTGATTCAGTATCAGTCCCCTCATTTGCATAAAACAGAATGCTAATTCATAGTTACCACACTCACACTGAGCCTTCCCCCTTAGCAACCACTATTCCCTGGTATTGATGTCTTATGCATGCCATTGACTATCATGGCAAATTGCTGATTTGGGTTTAAAAGCTTATTTCCAACTTTTTTCATATTTTCGGGCCGATCCCGTTTGTGCACCATTGCCCTATGCTTAAACGGCCGAAATCGGCCAAAAAAATAAGTTATTTTTTATAATTTTGCAACTATTTCCCATGCCAATGGCCATATATTTGGTCCTTGGCATGCCTACTACATTGGATACATGCTTTCTTTGGAGCTGTCATGCCTCTGTTTTGTAACGGTTAGTAACCGAATACATTTCTGCAGGTTACACTATTCCTGCACAGATACTTGCCTGCTTCCTGGATCACTAATTCACCTCATTTGCATGTTTTTCACCAGCAAATGGGATAATTAGCATATAGCAATGATGTTTGTGCAGGAATAGTGTAGGAGCACTTGTGCACATCCCGGGAGCTCGTTCCTGGATCGCTCGTCAGCCATATTGCCTGCAGCAGCTCTTGCGCTGCTCCTGTACTCCGTGCAGAGTTTGCTGAATCCTGAATAAACATGGCACTTCAGCCTTCCCTGAAAGTCTTGTTAATTCTCCAAGCTTTTAAAGGTACACCAAAACAAGACAAAACTGTAACCATTCCAGATCGCTTACATTTTGCATAGTACTGCAAGTTCAGCAAGTTATGAGACTTTATCCAGATTTTATATATGATTCACATAGCAGTATACTTGGTTACAATTTTTTGAATAAAATTTTTCTTGTATAGGAAATTCAACCAAAAGAAAGCATCAGACTATATTTCTCTAACAAGTGAATCAGCTTCATGAATCATACATTTGCATGTTTGCTTCTTTTTCCAGAATGGTTGGGTTAATACTAAAACCAAATTAATGGCAGGGAATGTTTTTGTTTTAAGTGTTGAAACAGAGCAGTGCTCTGCACTGCTTAAACATTCTGGAAGCCAACGTAACTACATTAGCCCCGGGATTCAGAAATGTTACTGCCCTTTTTACAACTGGCGGTAGCAGTTTTTGATTCAGTGACAGCCTTAATACAGTGCTTTACCTCAAAGAGATGCAACACTGCAGTGGGCTGTCTCTCCGGTCTAATGAAAATGCTAATGAGGCATTCCAGGGAGAGGCATATGATAATTTGCCATGTGCTCTCTCTCTCACCAGTGCCTGTGTTACATGTTTTACTGAGCTGAGTTATTTATAGAACTGCTTAGCTGTGTAAATTACTAACACCAGCCATGTTAATTAACTTGGGCAAAAGCTCTTATTCACCCATTACTTTCAGTGGATCAGATCTCACCCCCTTATAGAAGTAAGTAACAGGGAGTTTAATGTACAGGTATTTGTTTTTGGAAGGGGTTCTGTGACTGCATGTAGGAGTGTAAACACAGGTATGACTGATGACAGTTGAAGGTATGAGAAAGTGTGTATGAGTGTGTGTTTGCCTGCGTTGTCACAGAAGGGGTGTTTATTTCAGAGATACATAGAGTAGAAGTGTGTATGTGTGTTTGCTTGTGTGTATGGTTGAATGTATTAATGTGAGTATGAGTGTGATCTGGTGGGGCGTGTGTGTGTCTATGTGTATATGTGTGTGTGAGAGAGAAAGAGAGTAGAGGTCCATGTCTGTCAACTCCCACTAAACTAATGAGCAGTGGATCCAATACTGGGACGGGTCACTAGACACAGGTAAACTTTAATGACTTTAAATCATCAAAAAAGTTAATGGAACTACATTTTGTGCACAATAAGTTAATACAGTAGGAAACTCTAATGCCTGGCATTATTGACTGACTCCATTGAACTTTGAGTTATGAAGCCCATGTTAAGACATTTGAACAGGTAATTGGGGTATGTGTCTATGTGTGTGTGCATGTGTGCGTTTGAGAATGTGTGTGGGTTAGGGTTAGAGTAAGGTTTAAGTAAGGGGATAGATTAAGTGTGTGTGTAATTGTGAGCATTTATGGTGAGAGTTAGGTGCAGGGATAGATGTGTGTGTGTGTGTGTGTGTGTGTGTGTGTGTGTGTGTGTGTGTGTGTGTGTGTCTGTGTGTGCGTGCTTGTATGTATGTATGCATGGTGAGTGTCCTAGCTGTCTTGAATAGTGATAGTGTCAAGGGAATATTTTTTTTTTTAGTTAAGATGCATGCTAACCCTAACTTTAATCATGTCCCTGCCCCTAACCCTAATGCATATCTTAAATTACAAAAAAACCCTTCCCATAACACTACCACTATCCAGACAAATTTGAGCTGAATGTGGCCAGGTTTTGGGTAGTGCATCGGGGAAGGAAATTTGTTTCTTTTTTTCAGTGTAATGAGTGATGATGTGATGTGTTAGTGATATAATGATTGTTTGACATGTTTTGGTAGCTGTTTTGTTTGTCAAACAATATACATGACAATCAAGCATTATATAACTATATATATATATATATATATATATATATATATATATATATATATATATATATAGTTTTATATACACACACACACACACACACACACACACACACACACACACACACACACACACACACACACACACACACACACACACACATAGATATGCAATAAAAATATAATAGGTTTAGGGCATAGGCTTGAAGCCAATAAAGCTGCAGTGTTTAAAGCTTGCATTGAAAAGTCTCAAAGGGTGAACGATAAAAAAACGAGCTCCTGATTTGCTATTTCCATACAAATAAAAGTGCAGTACAAGATTTTATTGACCAGTTATAGAAGAAATGCAGTTTTGTAAATAAATATGCTTTGTTTTGACTTATCCAAACAATAGTTAAAAAAGGACTCTCAACTCAAGGTATCATACATGGCCACCAAATGGAATGAAATGAATTAATTCTAAATTAATAATTGATAATTTATGCAACTGTTGATTTATGCTGCTGCTGCAACTAGTAGCCATGTGGACAGAACTGGAATATTTTCAAAGACTAACAAATGTGGCACACACATATTATTTGTTCACTGTGAAAATTATAATTGTCATGTCATTCTGGTTTTATCTGATTTTTGTATTATTATTTCTTACAGATACAATCAGAAATAAAAGCACCTAGGCTGTCTTTCTGGATGCATCATCATCACAAAGTTGTAGTAATGATGGCTTGAACAAAATGCCCTGAAGTAACAACAACATGAACAAAATGACAGTAACACAACTAGCAAGCTAGGCTCTTAACTACACAAACAGAATAATTATCGCTGTTATTACAGCAAAACAAACCAATTTAAGTTTCTCTTAGACAAAGGTGGATTAATTATACCTTGGACTCTGGGCAGGTTTCATCCATGGGCCGCACCTACCTCCCACCAACTGCCCTGTCCTCCCTCCTGCCACCAACCCCCAGCCTACCACACCCTCAATTTATTTCAGAGAACCACACCCCCTCAATTATTCCAAAGAGTCTTCTCGAGTCACCTTCTTCTTACATCATTTTGATCATATACTAACTAATTATTGTTTTAAATTGTATTTGTTTGATCAGGCAGAATTTGCTTAAGCATTTTTGCTTTTATTTTGAGTAGTCTTGGATATTTTACTCATAGGAAATGAAATAGCATTACTTACTATTATACTAAATCCCTGTCTTTAGAAAATTTCAACATAAAGCCGTCATGAAATATTGTAAGACAATCAATCACTCACTTTTTTGCTAGCTGGTGGTATTTTCTATTACTCAGAAAGTTGAAAAAAGCAAACTACAGCCAATCACCTAGTTTAAAAAATGTACATAATTCTTTGAATGATATAAATATCCTGGTAGTGTTATTATTAGGGAAAGAAATATTGTTTGATCAGGAACTGCCTGTCCATAAATGTCTTTTTATCAGATAGAGATAGCCAGTAAGGAATAAGTACAGTTAGCCATTGCCAAGCAAGCTCGATCAGTGGGAGATGTAAACATTTACTTTACTACTTCAGCTAGTGCCAGTAAACGTGCAGGTCACAGAAATGCAACAACAGCTGATAAATGAATCTCTGATGGCTCTAAAGAACAAGATGGGAGACCACAACAAGTGAGCAATGTTCGTGCTCTTGTTTAAAGAACTTTGAATGGACAGTGTATTGATGTATACAGCACACAGCTTATAATATGGGTTGTAAAGTGTAAAGTTTATATGTAATTAGTTTATTTAACCATCATTTTTGCTAAATTACTTTTACTTGTTTAATCGGTTAGGCTCAGCTGCTTGCATGCTCTCTCTGTTTCCCCTCTCTTCACACTGTAGCACAAAATGGCTACAAAGACAGGTCATGGCACAGCCAGTTTGCTTTGCTGCAGCAGTAGGGAGTTCTTAAATTCAGCAAGTTCTTTCCTATTAATTTATTTTACAGTGTGTGGCAGGGTCACTCATACTCCAGCAGCTCTCTGTCTCATTCATAGGTTCATAGGTTAGTACTAGGCTATCAGCCCTAGGGCCTATACAAGCCTAGCCATAACAATTCCCTGAATATTTCTTCCCACATTATTTACTTTCCTGGACCCCTCATTGATGTTATTTGTATTACTGTTACTCAATATTCCCATGTTATGTTTGAGAGAAGATACATTGTGAGGAATTGTGCAATTTAATTTGCCTGACATTAATCTTGAATTATGTTTGCTTGACTCTATTGTATAACAATTTGATAGCGGAGGGGGGAGGTAATGGAGCTGGCACACTGGCATCACAATATATACACTCCGTCAGTCTTAAAGGTTCCTGCTAGTACTACAAACAGTGATCGACACTTGGACAATGTCAATCAAGCATGCCTAGGCTGTTTGTGTCTACAGACTAAGTACTGCCTGCTGCTGTAGCCTGCCATTGTCTGCATGATGCAGAATATCATTTATTATGGCACCTTCAAGCCAAAACAGCCATGGCAGCCAGGGAGGAAACCTAATTTTAGGCTATGTCATTTGAAGGCCACTGTACCTCTCAACTATCCATGATTTCAAGTAATATCCCTTATTCTGCCTTGTATTTTTGCCCTGCCCCTCATCATTTTTTTTTCTACTTAATCATTGAGGATTACTCAATTAATAAAGACAGACATCAAAGTTTTTTATTTGTCCTTGTTCAGAAAATGCATCTTGATGCAAAATCTTTTATTCTCTTATTTTTTAAGTGAATTAATGTAACATTTAAAAGCTGTCCATTATTTTGATCCTATATCGCCCCATTATTTTTGCATTTGCCTTGGATTCTTTAGCAAAGAAGTTGAGAAGTATGGAGTGTTGGCTAGGTGAGTTAGAGAGAGAGAACCATAAAGTCACTGCCTCTTGGCTAGAACTCAACTTCTTTTCAGAATAAATATGGACAAAACCTAAAATATTGGGGGGGAGGCTCAAAAATAGGGACATATTTTAAATATTGCTGTTATAAACTTAGAATTCTAGAATAACAGGCTTTGTGTTAGAATGCATGTTCTCAAAATGAAGTCTGAAACTAAAATGTGTGTCATTATTTAGTGACTTCAATCCTCAGTGGTTTGCCAGAAATACATAGATTTTATGAGGAACAGACCAAAAATATGAGGCAAAACTCTGGATATTCTGAGAAAATATATACAGTTGACAGCTACAGCTAGAAAGATTTCTTCTTCAAATTATTTGAGAAAAAGCCATGCCTGTAGTCACTGAACAGGAAAATGTGACAAAGAAAAAAGAGAGAAGAGTTCCCTGTGTGTCTGTCTCATCTCCAATTTTGCTTTACATTAATAATAATAATAATAATAATAATAGCAACGTTTCATGCATGTATCAGGCAAAACAAGGGAAGGCTCCATACTTAACCTCTTAGATCAAGAAATCGGGATAAAGCCACAAATAATGGGGAACAAAGTCTCAAAAATAGGGACAGTTTTTAAATATTGCTCTTACAAACTTATAGTTGATAGAATAGCATGAATTTTCTGAAGGACATGACGTCTGAAAATCAAATGTCTGACATTATTTTCTGACCTCAGTCATAAATGATTTGCCAGTGATTTGCCAGAAATCTATGATTTTATGAAAAACAGACCAAAATATGAGTCACAAATCTGAACATTGTGTGAAAATCTGGACAGCTGAGAGCTATGGAAAGCAACCTGTCTCACTCTGGGAATGTTAACACAAAAAGTTCCATACAGGCCATTCCAGAACTTCTGTCTAGCAAACTTTCAACAGCAGGAAGAAGCAGAAGGGATATGGCAGGTTGAAGAGTTGCTTGAATTGTTTAATTTAAATGTAACTCAAGTATCTGTGCTGCTGACTGTCACAATGACTTTGCTGAGATCCCGAGTAGCTGATTAGTTTAACAAGCTGAGGGTTTGGCCTGCTACTTCTCATTGATGCAACAGCTTGGGAAAACAGTTTCTATTACATCAGAGAGCAGTCAGTTGTTAGTAGATATATGGCTCTGCAGTCTGAACTCATTTTACAGAATAATGTCTTGTGTACTGGCCAGCCTAATAAGTCTTCACTCTGAAGCCATGGGTGCTGAAATGCTCCTATTATAATCTGTCATTGTCTATAGAAATAAAAGCATAATAAAACAACTGATCGCTGACCAATCCAACCTATTCAAGTGTGTCATATAGCCTTGTACAGCTTTTTTTTCTTTACTCTCTTTTATGCCACACAACTCCCACAATCTGTTATTTAAAAAGAAACTATCAGTTTTGTTATATTAGGCCTCTAATAATTGAGAAACATTTTGAGGATAGCTAAATGGTTATATCCAGGCTGTTGTTTCTACATTTATGCTTAAATCTGCTAAACACTGGGGATATTGCTCACTTCTGCCTTCTAGAATAAAGACTAAATTGTTTAAAGTCTGTGTTTTGTGTTGGACTCTCCTATAAGAACTGTATTCTTTTCTGCTGCAAATAAAATTGTGCTGGGGTCAAATGAAATAAGCCCATAGCGAGTACAGCAGGTAAAAGGACATCGAAACAAACTGCATTCCTGCAATAGTTTCATTTAGAAAACTCAACTTTCTTGTAATTATTTCCCAAAAGTTAATCCTTCAATTAAGAACTTGCAAGGCAGTAGTTGCTTTATTCTATAATGGGAGGACAGCAGGACTCATAATGTTACAGTATATGTATAAACTGGAGGTGATGTTCATAGTTTGTTACTTAGGTGCACAGCATACACTGTGCAAGTTGTAGATGCATGTATAGCAGTGATGTGCATAGTGCAAGTCTCCAAAGGTCACAGAAAAAGTCATATGCAGATGAATGCATTATGACATTTAAATGAGGAATTGCATATAAATGCTGCACAGATGGTATGGCAATGGGCTAACTTTGCTGTGTTTTGTGACTATGTATTACGGTATGTTACCCAAGTAGAATCATAGCTATGGTGGGGCAAAGAGGGCAGAAGCCCTAGATGCATTGTATTAGGGGTCTCAATCATCAGTTGCTGAATATTACAGTATCCATATTCAGAAATGAATTCTGATGCTGCACTTGTTGTCAGGGATGAAGCATTTAGTGGGTGGTATAGTAACAGTAGCAAACCACTTGTTACAATGTAAACTTGTACAGCAAGTGATTTGCAAAAAAAAAAAAGAAAAAGAAGTAGAAACTCCTTTTTTTTACTCCACAACTTAAAGAGCTACAGAGCACAAAATGTGGAGAATGGACCTAAAGGTTCTAGAAACATCATCTACATTGGTGGATGAAGAATGATGCCAGATCAGGGGAATGGAAAACAGACTTTTTTTTTTGCTTCTTGAGGTACCAGACTGGGAACAGGACCAAGCATATGTGAGCTATTGCTCTGTAAACAAGTGCATAGGTTATAAAAAGGCAAGCACGGCCATTTCTAGTCACTTTGCAGTCATCAGACATGGTTGGTGTGACAGCAAGTTTCATTTTTTTGCTTTGAAACACTTGTTGATATATTACTACATCCCAGGGCAGAGGTGTTACTGGCACTGTCTAACCCATTATAATTTTGAGAGGTAGGACTTTCTTGGATGCTTTCATGTTGATAAAAGCATTATTAGGGCTTTGGTGAGTTTGTTTGGCCCACATCTGACACTGGGCGAATGCATAGCTTTTCAGTTTCTGTGAATACTAAGATATGTATAACCCTCACTGTCCTAGGTGCAGGAGCCTTTCAGAGGCAGACTGGGGATATGTATGCTCTAGCCTTGGGGATACTGCAGCAGTTCCTTGATGTTATTCTATCCCATGTGTATGAGCATATCTATTTCCAGCAGTTACCTCAGGACAGAGCTACTACCCTACATGCTGTCTGCAGTTTGGCACACTTCCTACACTGCTTGGAGTAACGTCTTGTACCCATATGGCTATCAGGGCCCTACCTGCTCAGTGGATGAAGTACTGTAACAAAAAGGGCTATTAATTCATCAACTAGGATGTGATGCAAGTGGCTGTATAACCAATGTCTTAGTCCAGCATCCTGGCCGTGTCCATGATTCCCACATTTGGTACACAAGTTCACTGTAGTGCCACTTCCTGCATGGTGGGATACCTCATGGACACCTAGTGGGTAAGTGCATCATAAATCATTCACTACACCCAGAGCTACTTTTATAAACAATGACTAAGGTTTAGTGTTTAACCACACAATTTTCATATGCCTCCCCTTAATATCTGTATTTTGCAGGTGATGTAAGTTACTCATTTCAACCCTTGCTACTGAAAGCAGTTTGGAATCCATAGAGAGCTACATGGGAGCACTATAACAGCACCCTGTGGAAGACCCACATAGTCATTGAGCGAATGTTCAGCCTACTTAAATCTCATTTCCAGTACCTTGATGAGTGTGTGGGGTGCTCTTCAGCATGACCCTGCAACTGCATGCAGAATGTTTACTGCTTGTTGCATCCGGTATAGCATGACCTGGAGTTTGGCAGGTATGTCAGTGCTGCAGTCACTGCCAGGTGGATTCCATCTGGCCATGCAGCTCCATCCCATGCATCATCTGCAACTTGCAGCAGTGAGGATAGTGAGGACAGTTAACCAACAGCAGCAGCATGGTTACCCCTGAGACAAGCTTGTGTTTGGTATACAGAATGCAGGCAAAGGGTGAGTATTACTTCACAACTATCAGCTTTGATAAACACTATGTGATAGTGTAAAGTCATCAAGATACATGCAGTGTTAACTTCAGGCTATGCTGTGTACCTGTGTGATCGACTGACACTGTGCCTTAGGTATTCCTTCCCATGCCATAGACAAACATAGAGCTGATGGAGGCATCGTTTACATAGTGTTGCTTGGACAGAGACCTAAGTGCTAAGCATACCAGTGGGGAGAAGGGCTTTGGCTGGAACAGCAGGTAGGGTGGTGAAAAGGGCACATTTGATGATACAGTATCCTTTCACGTAGATACAGGCTTAATAACAAAAAAACATTCTGCTTTTCTTATTTAATTTGGTCCCACCTTTTTGTGTGAAAGGATTGTAGGTATTATAATGATTAAAGGGTTTCAAACTCTATATTGATTATTTAGATCCATGGGCAAGTGTTATGTGGTTCTAATTTTTAATTTTTTTTAACTTTTTTTTTTCTGAATGGTGGTACTGACTATCATTCAACTGACATCTGCTGATCATGCCCCCTAAGACCATGGCAGCTGCCCCCTTCACCCTGCCCTAGCTATGCCTTTGTCTGTGGCGCAGCATTCATCAAACTGTTTTGTGTGTGTGTGTGGAGGGGGTCCTACCAGTACATTTTGTGACTATGTGTCACTGTTCTCAGGTTGTGTCGTGACTATGAGATGATTGCCATTACTGTCATACTCATGACATCATCACCTTGTTGCTCTGCACCATACTGTTATCATAGATGGGGCAGTTGTTGAAATACATGTGAAAAAAAGACAGGCACTACTCTTGTGTGCTGCAGTACTCATACTCATATTAACTCCTGCACATTCAACACTACAAGTAAAAGGAAGACAGTTACATACACCATGAGTTGGTTCTGTGTGTTTACGAATCATTGGTAATTCTGAAGTACCTGTTGGAAAGGCATTGAAACAGACATGCAGTAATGGAATTTGTCTTTAAAGAGGCTAACTGTTCCAATGTTCAAACTGTCAAATGATAAATACTGACTTGTTTTACCAACTGTGGAAATACGTGGTGGGCATACCAAACGGTCACTATCCATGCCAACTTGTATAGTGCTAATGCTCTTGCCATTACCATCATAATCATCACCATGAAAGGATTTTAAACACCTCAACAGGTGCCAGGCTTGGCACAGTTCAAGGACCCCCAGTGGCGGTGTTGTGAGCAATGGTATTCTGGCATTCTGCCATACTTTATTCCCACATGGGACATCATGTTGTTGGCTTTATTTCTATACTGTGCCAGTGTATAATTCCTTCCTCCAATGTCATTCATGTTTGCCATCCCTTGGCTCCGTACTTTAACGTGCGTTTCTTCTTTAGGATATCCTGTTTCAAATAAGCATTTACTATAGGTCCTAAGTTCCTCCATGAGGATACCTTTCAGGAGTGAAGCCTTCCCACAGGTGTCTTGTTCTCACTTCTGTAACACATTGGGCCTAACAGTAACACAGTGGACATTTCTAGCTGTGGGAATGCTCTGCACCATCTTGAACATAGTCTGTACCCAACCCTGCCTGTCTGTACCTAACATTACTATGTGACTCCGTCCAGCCTTTAGTAGGAACACTGGTGTTTCTCTATGTAGGTACATGTGTGTGTGTGTGTGTGTGTGTGTGTGTGTGTGTGTGTGTGTGTGTGTGTGTGTGTGTGTGTGTGTGTGTGTGTGTGTGTGTGTGCGCGTGTGTGTGTGTGTGTGTGTGTGTGTGTGTGTGTGTGTGTGTGTGTGTGTGTGTGTGTGTGTGTGTGTGTGTGTGTGTGTGTGTGTGTGTGTGTGTGTGTGTGTGTGTGTGTGTGTTGGAGCAGTGCAGTCTGCCATAAAGGATAGTAGTACCGTACCTTAAAATAATACATAACAAGTATCACTTGACTGCTGTATTTTGTATGGGAGTGGTAGGGAAATTGTTTGTGGCCTTCAAGGTACTTGATTGTATACATCTCATTACTTCAAATATGTCTGTGTACAATGGTCTTGTGCATTTCTGTTGCTAGGTACCATAGACACTGACAAACATAATAATGTTTATTGTAGTACATAATGAAAGAAGCATTCCAACATGCATAGGATGAAACCACTGATTGAATGACACCTGGTTACAGTAGTAATTTTCATACCAGTACTGCAGATGCAGTGTCTTCTCTATTCATTATGTAACGAAATGCTCTGAATATGTTCTTATAGCCAATGATCCGGACAGCTAATTTAGCATAAAATGTGAATACAAGTAGCACATAACTCTTCCCACTTCCAATTGGAATGTGGGATACTGCTCAGAAACATTTAAACAGAGTGACAAAAATGATGGAAATGATATTCACACATTATCAAAGAGACAGTATAAAAATTATAGACTATAATGAACAGTTTGCAAATTTTACTACGCAAGGTCATTCACTTTTGCTTCTGAAAATGGGAGATGTAAGGTATGTGCCCTTTTTCATTAAATTATTGGTGCTACTATATGGGTATTTGGTCTGGTTTTCTGTGTATTAGGCAGCTTAGAAAATCACATGGGATGGGGATATGCCTCCACAAACAGGGATATCAATTGCAGGAGTAAACCAGGACACAAAATAGTAATTTTTCTTCAAAAGTGGGACTGATGTGAGGTCTGAGGAGGTCCCTTCCAAAAAGTCAATATCTGGACTTACCTGGCTGACCACCTGCCCCAGGAAACAGAAATGCCAATGACTGGTGAGCAGTGCAGGCATAGGTTTGATAAGCTGCAGAGAAGGCATCCCACCCAGCTTGGTCAGCATGTGGCATGATCTGAGCATCAATGTCCTGTGTCATCCAGTAGATATTTCTACCTTTGCTTTCACTTCTGCAATTCCATACACAGAAGATGGGCATCTTTCTGTTCTGCTGCTGTTATACCCAAATCTTCATACTTTGGGTATTTAACTGACATATTATTCTGTAATGCAATGGCTGTTAGTACAGAGTGCATAGAAATGTATTTAGTTTGGTTTCTTTGAGTTTTTCAGTTTTTTTTTTTTGCTAAACCTGGTCATTATTGTTCTCACGGCTTTCAAGTACTGTACCCCTCTGCAAGTAAGTCAGTCCAGTAGGATGCACTTCTGTATTTATTAGTCAAGTTCATGCTACTTGTCAAGCAAGCGATGACCCATGGCAGACAGTGGGTAGTAGTGGAAGTGGAGGGAATCTGACTCGCCTATAAGTGGTATAGCCATAACTGCCCAATAGGTTTTAGTTATTTTTTGTTTATTTTGACTGGGTGGGCTATGTACAGGTGGAAAATGTTTGCAGACATATTGTCAGGGTTTCAAGTTCAGTAGGTGGTACATACCATTAGGTACAGTGACATGACAGTACCAGTCCCAGGATATTCACATACCAGGATAGCATAATGATATTCTTTAAAACATGCTGTAATGTCTGTACTGTGATGGCAATGCCCTTTCTCCTATCCTTTTATGTATTATTGCATGTGAAGACACTGGACGCAGCAGCTGCACCTTCCACAGGAGGCTAAAATAACTGGACTTCCACCCTTATAAGCATTCACCTTTCATTTATTACTTTTCAGTTTGTTTGCCATTATTTAATAATCACTGCCATTACATGAATGTTTTTTCGTCTCATTATTCTCTATCTTGCAGGTCCAGAACAGCCGGGGAAACTGCTGCAGTCCTCTGTTAATGTGAAGGAGAGATCCCCGCCACCTGTTTGTTCTGGGAATGTATCACTGGGGAGAAACTGTGGCATCCCTTGCAGGTTAATCACACCAGATTGAGCAGTCACAGTGGCAAGCAGTAGTGCAGATTGCAGTTGGGACATCACTATCTCCTGCAGTGAGTAGAATGTCCACTAAACCAGCAGTCCCTGACATGAGCCATCAGGGACTTCACCCTCAACATCGGGCTCTCAGTAAAAAATTCTTGACTCATTTGGTAGAGTGCCAGTACTGTGTCCTTCCAACCCATCAGCTGTGCACTCAATCTACTGTATCATAGCCACACACTAAGTGTTGTTTCACTTTCTCCCCATCACCAGTTTTGCATTCTCTGTCTGACTGATTTCTCCCACCCGTTGTGAACCCTAAAAATTATGTGCTCACACTCCTCTTACTGTCTATATATACAGTAAGAGTGAGATCACTGTCCTTTAAGATCCTTTTATTAATGGGATCAAAACATTCAAGTTACAAAGTTAAAAAACTTAGGTGAGCACAGGGTGAAAGAGGAGCTGATTAATTTATGACAAAGGCTTCATGTATCCCAAAAGCTTAAGTAACCATAAAACCTAAGTTAGTCCAATAAAAGATATCATATCACCTCTGTGCTCCAGTGTTTCCAGCTCTCTCTCTCTCTCTCTCTCTCTATATATATATATATATATATATATATATATATATATAGTCATTTTACTCATTTGCAATGCTTTTTTATCCCCATAGAACTAATTGGTAATATGACTGAACTATCTATTGGAATAAATCTATATTTATATCTATATGTATTTATTTCTTTATTAATTTATTTTTGACTTTGCAGATCACATTGACTAAGTTTATAAAATTAATTTCTGGGATATCTGAGGTGGTGGATTATCCTGCCCTCTATATTCACTCCACTTTTTGCTACAAATAAATACTTTTTCTCACTTGCCCTCTCTTCCTTTCCTCCTTCTTATTCACTATTTGAATTGTTTACTCTGACATTTGCTTTATGAGTGAGTAATAAACTCTCGCACTGACAACATGTCAACACTTTTCAGTGTTACATGATATTGTTTTCATCTTGTTTTAATGATGGTATGTGTGTATTATTCTGCATGTTATATGTATATTAATAAGTGCATTAATCTATGTATTAACAGTATATAATAATATGATGTCAATGTTCACCCCGGGGAATTCACTGGTGACTGGTCAGTTTGTGGAGGTAACTTCCCCTATTTTGATTATCTGCATCATATCAGTGAACCAGATGGCAATCCGGTGGGTTACATAGGGGGTTCATTCTCAGTTTATTTAGCATTTCTACTATGCCTGAGTAGGGAATTGTGTCAAAAGTTTGGCCAGGTCGAGGTATGCGGTTTTGCCTTCATCCATTGCTTTGGTGACCTTTTTAAAAAAAAAATCTACCAGGTTGAGTAAGCATGACCTACCCTAGATGAATCAAAAGTTAGACGGGTCTACTGTTTGGAGGTTCCCTATGTCCTGATTGATTAATTCCATGATGAGTCTTTCCATGGTTTTGCATTTGTGAATGGCCAGACTTATGATTCTGTGGAAGATCCCCCCATATGCGGGGGAGTGACTGTAGACATTCTCCATTCGCTTGTAAAAAAATCTGTATGGAGAATAACCCTGAACACTGTTGTTACCTGTGTGACTAAATTGTGTTTCATGCTATTTAGGCTGCATCCAAGGATATTGTCAGGACCCATCAATGCAATATTTTTAGCTTTTGGTAGTGCTTTTAGGACTTGGTCCTGCATCATAGCTGGAGGTGAGCAATTTTTGTAAGGTACCTTTGTGGACATTTCAGTTTCTGCATGTGTCTGGTAAGATACATACTGATGCAGGCATTATACTCAGTGATGGGTCTGATGAGGGCGAAAGCAATGGCATGATGGCTTCCTTGGACCTAGATGCCATGCCCTTACTTATCAGCTTAGTGACATAAGAATGATTTCCTTACTACCTTGGTCACATGTTGCTCAAAGGCTAGATTACTGTCCACATGAATACCCAAAACCCTGACTACAGGGTCAATTCCTAGGGGTGTTTCTCAATGACATAGTTCCTGGGGAGGCCAACTTCCCAAATGGTACTGAAATGCATTTTTTGACACACTGATTTTTAAGCTGTGCCTTTGGCACCAGTAATTTCTTTGTGTTAGACCTTGTTGTAAGATGTTAGTGTCTTGGGGGGATTCTATGATTGCTCCTAACTAGCAATCATCTTCAAACTTGGTCAACCAGAGGCCCTTGACATGTAAGTTTGTTTACAATGCCTGAGTGGGGTATTTTTCAAAGGCCTTACTCTGGTTGAGGCAGGCAGTATGCACTGTTTTATCCTCATCTATTGCCTTGGTGACCTTCTCAAGGAAGTTCACCAGGCTTAATAGTCATGAACTTCCACTGACAAACCCAACTGGGTTGGGTTCAATTTCTGAAGGTTTCGTATGTCTCTGTTGATCATTTCCATGATAATTCATTCCATAGCTTTGCATATGAGATCAGACAGACTAATGGGTCTATAGTTTTCGTGGTCTGCTGATGGTCCACCCTTATGAGGAGAGATGACTGTTGCAGTCCTCCATTTTCATGGCACAAAGCCTGATCTGAGACTATAGTTAAAGAGTGACTCCATTAGACTTGATAGATCATATTTTGGGCTGTTCAGAAGGCATCCCAGGATATTATCTGGTCTCATTGAGGCCGTTTCCTTGGTCTTAGTGAGCACAGCCAAGACTTTCCTGGGGGATGACTGGGGTAAATGGGGTGTAAAGGTGGAAATGAATTTGTCATCCAGCAGATTTGCTATATTGCTTGTCTCGGTCAATGTGGTGCTATTAACCACCAGTTCAGCAAACTCTGAGTGTTGGCTTTGATTTTTTTGGCATAACTAAGAAGGCCTTGTGACTATCTTTTGCCTGTGAAGCTATCTTGACCTCAAAATCGGCTTCCTTGGTCTTGATAAGACCCTTAGTTGTCTGTTTAGTCTGATGAGTGAGTTCTTATATTTTCAAGAGTTACACTTCCTGATTTTTGCTATGACGTTTTTCCTTTTGTTCTATAATGTACTTAATTTATCATTCCGCCAGGTTGGTTTGTTTTTCAGAGTTAGTTTTGGGCTTACTTATGGTAGGTACAGTAGCCTCTATGAAGCCATTGATACAGTTGTACATTGTTTCCCTGAACAATTCTGCTGTATTTTCTGGGTTTGGAGGAAGTTTGAATTTTGAATAAAAGGTAGTTTGCTTTGGAATAGTTCCTAACTGTTACAGGGTTTACTGGGGTTGCCATACTGATTTTTATTTCAAAGGAGACAGCTTTGCTATCAGACCTTACCAGGGAGGATGTGATGGTGGTGGTGGGGTGCCACATTCTCCCATATTTGTGAGAACCAGGTCCAAAAAATTAGAACCTCTAGTACCTGGTCAAGAGTGTTAGGTTTCATAATCCAAACATCTCTGTACCTGCAAATTTGAGGTCATATAGGATTTCTAGTATATAGAAAGGTAAAGTCCTCTTTGAGGAAGTTGCTTGGCTGAATTGTGAGTGACCTCATTAGGTCTGAGTATGAGCTATGAGCTTTGTGGGACATAGAGGGTGACCTGTACCTTGCTAGGATATGGTATGGGACTTTGTCTATAGTAATTTGCACATGGAGAAACTCCAGCACTTCATCCTGTTTAACCAACCTAGAGATATGTTTACTGTAGATGTAGATTGAGATACCTCCGCCTTTTCTTGTCTGTGTAATTGCTGGTGTAAATGTGTGGAAAGCACTGTAAATTTGCACTGTTGGTGTACTTACTGCAGCTTTAAACCATGTATCGGTAACTGCACAGATGTCAACATTCTCCAGGATGAAGAGAGCTTGAAGGGAGTGGAGCTTCTTGTTTTAGCTCCTGCACTGAACAGTAACACCTTAAGGTTTCCTATCTGGAAGCCTAGAGGTAAAAGGTGCAGACCATTCTTGGCAAGGCAACATGGTTTGTTGACCATATCCTCCCATGTTGACAAATATTGTATCAACTTAGAATGATGCCAGGAACTTAACCAATTATTAAAGGCAGTCAGATTTTTGTTCATATTGTGGTATCATCATTCTTGGTAAAGGTAGACTGATACTCACTGATATATATATATATATATATATATATATATATATATATATATATATATATATATATATCCTGACCAGAGGAAATGTGGCCAGCATGCAAGTAATAACTAATTCAGTCTTCTTCAGTGCTGTCATGAAATCACTGGCATACACCTGAAGCTCCATCAGATTAGGCGGATGTGACATCTCAATATAATACCCCATTCAAAGGATAAATCCTCAGGCATATCCTTATACTGAAAGACAGTACAGTGTCAATATTAGGACATAAATCCAAGTATCTGTTATAATACAGAAGTAAAGTGCTGTCAGTTAAATTAAATATACTAACTCGAGCTAATTAATAACATTAAACACAGGGAAGACATCTAGCTATTGCCGCAATGTCTGTATGCTACTTTGGACCAATATCATGTCTGGAACTTTGCAGAATGCATTTGGTTTTGCCTCATGTTTTTGCCATGTCCCTTGTAAAATTTTTGATTTTCGGGTAAAATGCTAGAGATCACAGTCGGTCAGTAATACCAAACATTTTATTTTTATACTTCTTCTTGTTTAGAAAATTCATGTTGATGCAAAACCTGTTGTTCTATTAAGTTTTTTAAACTGAATTAGAGAAATATTTTAAAACTGTCCCTGGTTTTGGACCTTTGTATTATCCCTTAGAATGCTTGGGGAAAAAAAAAACATTTGACAGGTACAGTTCATACGGTAGGTGTGTGATGTGATAATTTGTTTTATATTATGGGAAGAGTAGTAATTTGTCCAAGAGGTGGAATATTCTGTTCTGCAGC
>NC_056727.1:743396465-743561465 GCF_019279795.1 Protopterus annectens
ACAATATGAAGACAAGATGATCAATTTCAACAACTGGCTTAAGTATTGGTGTCATTCAAAGGGGATCCAATGCCTGTCAGCCTGGGATGACATGCTCGACAAGCCATGATGCTTCGCTAGGGATGTCTTGCACCTGTCACCCCTGGGCTTTCGGATATTGGCAAAGGCTCTTGCTTCCCCCATAGTGCCTTTTTTAGGCAAGGCTCAAAAGACAAATCCACCTCCATTGGTATCACAAGGGATAAGAAACTAAGAGTAATGCTACTCAACGCCAGAAGTCTAAACCTCAAGATGCATGCACTCGAAACTCTCCTTAGCATGGAGAACATCGATATTTGTGCAGTAACAGAAACCTGGTTCAAGGCTCCCGAGAGCACTCCAGCACTACCAGGTTATACCTCATACCATGCTTTTCGGCCCCAAAACCTGGACCGAACCACAAAAGGAGGGGGAGTATCAATATTCATCAAAGATACCCACACCTCCAGGTTGGTGACACAGCATGAAGCATCAGAGACTATCCATGTTTAACTAACATTGGGTAAAACTGCCTTCCAGTTTATAGCCTGCTACAGACCACCCTCCCAAACCCAGGAACCCCACTCTACCTTCCTGAGAACACTGGAAAATATGAATGTCTCTCCAAACACCATTATATTGGGTGACTTCAACTACCCAAACATAGACTGGGAGCATTACTCTAGCTCCAACACCCTAGCCCAAAGGTTCCTAGAATTTATAAACTCAAATGCTATGGAACAACTTGTTACCACTCCCACAAGAGGGGAAAACATACTGGACCTGATCATCACCAACATGGGGACTCTATGCTCCAGACCAGAAGTGTATCCCTCACTTGTAAGATCAGACCATAAACTAATCTCACTGGATATTCACATCCCGACCCCACCCCCTGCTCAGAAAACCACAGTGAAAAACTTCTCTAAAGCAAATTTCACACTCCTCAAAATCGAGGTGGAATCCTTCAAAGCCCCCGAGCCTGTGGAAAATATGTCCCAGACCGCAGAATCCTTTATAAACGCATTCTATGAACACCTTCAGGAATGCATGGATCATGCAATCCCAAATAAAACCAATCCTCCAAAGGCAGACGTCCCGTCTGGTGGACCCCAGCCATAAACAAACTATACAATAAAAGGAGGAAGCTACTACATGATAGAGCAAAATCCCAAAAAGGGAAGGCATCTCTGATCAGTATTAGCAAAAAACTATGGGCACTCATAAAATCGTCTAAGGCCAGCTTCGAGAGAAAAATTGCACAGGACACTAAGGATAATCACAAGGCTTTCTTTAGTTATGTTAGGAGCCTGGGTGGGAATTCCCAGATATGCTCAGAATTAGTCCAAAATGACAAAAAATACATCGAACCCACAGACATTGCCAACATCCTAGCTGACAGGTTCAGTGCAAACTTCTCCCTCCCCACCAAAGGGCAAATATCTATCCCAGCAGAGTGCTGCCCCCCTGACATCTCAGATGCTCAGGTAAGAGCTGCCCTCTCCAAAGCAAAAAACACAGCATCAATGGGACCAGACGGTGTCCCAGGCTGCGTCCTACATGAACTCCAAGAAGAGCTAAACCCAAACATAAAACTACTGTTCAATCTCAGCCTTACTACAGGATATGTACCCAAAGAGTGGCGTACAGCAACAGTGGTCCCTCTCCACAAAGGTGGTGCCTCAACGGATCCTGGAAACTATCGCCCATAAGCCTGACTAGCTTGGTCTGCAAAGCTATGGAAAGGATCATCATGGACCTCATAAATAAAGATATTGGGGACCTACAGACACTGGATCCTACCCAGTTTGGCTTTGTTAAGGGCAGATCCTGCCTCTTAAACCTGGTTGATTTCTTTGAAACAGTCACCAAGGCCATTGACGAGGGGAAGGTGGTCCACACAGCCTACTTGGACCTCGCAAAAGCCTTCGATACAATACCCCACTCGGGCATTATAGATAAGCTCACCAGCTTAAATATAAACCCCTATGTCACTAGATGGGTTGTAAACTGGCTCAAGGACAGAACCCACATGGTTAGAATTGCTGGAGCCATGTCAGACTCCAAACCAGTTACAAGTGGCTTCCCACAAGGCTCAGTCCTGGGACCTCTCTTGTTCAGTATATATTTCTTGGAGGTACAGGCCAACACGGAAGGACTATGGCTGACCAAGTTCACAGATGACTACAAACTGGGCGCCATAATCGACTCTCCAGCCGACACAAGCATCCTCCAAAAGGGCCTCATAGAAACAGACAACTGGTGCCAGAGCCATGGCCTCAAGCTAAACGCCAAAAAGTGTATAGTCATCCCCTTTGGCAAAAACAAAGTGCCCACAAATTACCACATAGGTGGTAATCCATTAAGTACAGAAGAAGTAATTAGGGACCTGGGGAACCAAGTTGATAGCAATCTCTCATTTGACAACCACGTGGCCAAAGTGGTTAGAAAAAACATTTTATATAGCCCACCTAATCATGAAGTGATTCACATCTAGATCAGGGGAGGTCATTGTGCCTCTTTACTCATCCCTCATCAGGTCCATAATTGAGTACAAAGCCCCTTTTGGGATGTACCTTACCAGACACCTGCAGTAACCGGAAAGACCCCAAAAGTACCTCACCAAGGGGATCAAAGGGCTCAAACAGATGTCATATGCTGCACGGTTAAAGAAACTCCAGCTCTACTCAGTGGCATACCGCCTGCTCAGAGGCGATCTGTGCCTGACGTATAAAGCCATGTCCAACCCGGAATTAATGGACATGCTGCACCTCAGAAAATCCAAATCCCATCGAGCTACGCACTCGAGAGACTTGAACCTCAGCACTGAAATAAATAGGACATGCTGGAGGGACAGATTCATAACCCAGAGGCTCCCTTCACTCTGGAATAAAATCCCAGTCCAGGTTAGGCAGAGTCCCTCATTGACTCTCTTCAAGAGGAATCCTGATGAGTGGATGGGAGATCGTAGGTTTACCCCAGGTATCACTTCTGTGTCACTGTTAGACAGAGGCACAGTATACTAACCTCGAAAAAGGGCATAGCAAAATTAATTTAAAATGGGTGGTGAAAGCCAAATGCACTCTGGCTAGGTTTATAAATGCCCTAGGGCAGATAGCCTAGTATGAACCTATGAACCTATGAACATGCATCTATTGTTTTAAGTAAGTCCTTTTATATCACATAGCTTATAAACAAAGGGATTGTGTCTAGATCTAGGGATGTCATTGTCCCACTTTACTCAGCCATCATGAGGCCAGTCACTGAATATAATGCCCTGTTTGCATGTGTCTGCCCAGATACATGGAACAAGTGGAATACCCACAAAGATACTTCACTAAAAGGAAACAAAAGCCTAAACAACATGTCCTACATGGATCGACTCAAAGCCCTGTCACTATACTGTGTATCCTACAGACTGCTAAGAGGTGACTTGTGTCTGGCATACAAGGCATCCTCTGACCCAATACTGATGGATTTATTGCACTTCAGCAAATCAAACGGCATCAGAAATAGTCTAAGGATCTAAACCTTTTCTGCAACACAATAGAATGGCTTGGAGGGAAAGGTATATCTCACAGAGAATACCACTGCCATGGAACAGACTCCCCATCCACATAAAACAAAGTTCATCCCTGTCCTTATTCAAGCACAGCTTAGATCTATGGATGGGAAACAGAACATTGACCCCAGGACTACCCCCTGTACTACTAATGGACAGAGACAGCTATTAAATGCTTTATCTCATGCATGGGTCCCTTCAAATTATCTATGGTATGATCCCAGTTATTCTCATTAGGGGTAATTAATATATAATTACTGACTATGGGATGTATAAGGCCAATGTATATCCAAATGGGATAGTTTGCTTTGACCACAAAAAAGGACATTGCTAGGCTTAAAATGGCCTACAAGGGCAGCTAGCCTAGTACTTACTTATGAATCTATAAACCTATGAACCTATGAGAAGAACTTTGATATAATTGCCAGTGACTTAAATGCTCGTAATATTGATTGGTCAATACCCTTATCATCTACTAAACTGGAAAATATGAACCAGAGCAACATTATCTCTTGGGGATACTCATAGATTGTAACTGGTTGGATGTAGTCTGGCTCCCTAATACATTAAAAACTAAATATTGTAGAACATCTCCCCCACCCCCAGAGTTGGGATACCCAGACCATTCGTACATCATTTTTGAAATTATGGATTTTAATTTAACAAAAATTAATAAAAGGGAGCAAAGTAAAACATTATATAGATCAGATTTTGCAGCCATTACAACTGAAATTTTACAATAGGATTGGGTTTTCTGAGATGAAAGGTAAAACTACTTGTGAAAACTGGGATATTTTTATGGTCAAATAGACAGTATGAGTGTTTTGTTCCTATATGTATTTCTACAGGAAGAAAGTACTTTAGATCTCCCTGGTAGAGGAGCAAACTTGAATCATATAGAAGAAATAAGATAAATTATTTAGGTACTTTAGGGCTTATCCAACACTGACAAATAAGTCTGCTTATAACAACTTTAAGAATTATTTTATATGACTAGTCAACAAACATTGGATTGCTTATGAAACAAAGTTGGCTTCCAGTGTATTGGATAATAACAAGGGTTCAGTCTGAACACCTAAGAGGCTATGGTTTTGATGATGCTGCAAGTCTGGTACTAAGAGAAGGTTCTGGGTATAAAACTGACCCCAAGATTTTGGCCAATTTGTTTGTTGATGTTTTTTGGTTGAACTTCTGTAAATGGTAAAGACTTGTATTTTCCACCAAATTTAGCAGGTGGCTGTCCTCCATTAATGGTAAAGCATATAAAACTAACTTTAGATTGCATTAAAACAAACTCAGCATCTTGGCCAGATGGATTGAATTGCTACTTTTTCAGAGGTATAAGTGACTGTTTGTATCTTTCTTTGCTTTATTTGTTTCAGAAATCTTTAACTGAAGGTTTCATTCAAAGAAATTTGGAAGGAGGACATTTTTGCTTCATTATGCAATAATTGCCCTGGTTATACTATTGGTGATAATAGACCAGTAAGCTTGATATGTATCCAGGGGAAGTTTTTGAGAGGGCACTAGGCTAACATTTAAGAATATTTTTAGTTATTTTAGGGATATATATCAACATGAATTCACACCTGGAATAGAGAGTTTATCTAATTTGGTGAATTTCTATAAACATGTGATAAATGTGTTAGATTAAGGCCTAGCTATACATGTGGTTTATTTGGATCTGGCTAAGGCCTTTGACTCAATTCCACATTCTGTTTACATTGAAACTACTGTCCGACTGAGTAGGACAGATACGAATGTTGTTATAAAGAGATGGGTTATAAACTGGCTAGTACTTCAGAAAGCAGAGTTAAGATTAAGAACAAATTTTCAAAAATATGTGTCTATTAAATGTGATGTTCACTAGGGGTCAGTTTTTGGACCCCTGTTGTATGGGTTGCTTATGAGTGACTGTATGACATGTAAACAAACCTGTTTGAGTAAATTTGTTGTCGACTTAAAGGTTGGAGATATAATAACTAATACAGTAGATCATCAGTGTATGCAAATTTATCTTGGTAAGTTAACTACATGTGTACAGCAGAAGGGCATGACATTTAACAACAGGAAATGTTCAATTGTGCACTTTGGCATTACTAATACTTATTATCTATATGCTTTGGTTAACTCAATTTGTTTCAGTTAACCAAATTAAAGTTTTAGGTGCAATTAATTCATCTTTTTCTTTTGACTCTCATGTGAATTGTGTTAGGAAATGTTATGTACTAATACAGAATATTTTTAGGACTTTTTCCTTCTATGAATAGGGTTGTTTTGGTTAAGTTATTTTATGCCATTATTTGCCCCATGGTAGAATACTGTGGTTCCTCTTTATGTGCTAGGGAACTCTCAGCTGGGTAAGCTTGGGCAAGTTCAAAGAACATTTACCAAACATATGGCTGGATGTGAATCCTTATCACATGTAAAGAGACTTTAAAACTTATCACTTAACTTAATAACCTATAGGCTATTAAGGGCCGACTTAATTTTGGGGTAGAAGTGCCAAAGGATGAGGTGTTTGGGACATGGTTTTGTAAATCATGGTTTATATACTAGGAATAATAATTTAATTCCCTTATCTACTGCCAATTCAAAACGTATGTCTTCCTATTTTCAATATAGGGCTGGTAGACTATGGAATATTCTACCTGCAGATATTAGGTGTGCAAACAGTTTACTAATGTTCAAGTCTTTATTAGACATATGTTTAGGGATTCATTATAAGTAACAAGGTCTGAATTAAAGCAAGCCCCTTAAATGTCCTTCTTAGGATCTGGGCTTAAACTTTTGAACCTTTAAATCATTGTGATGGAGAGAAATAATGATTCAGGGACATAGCAAAACCCAATGAGAAACACCTAATCAGTGGCTCAAAACCATAGCTCTGAATCAAACACTGCACTGTCATACCTGTTAGCACTAGTGAATTCCCTAGCAGTCAATGTATTGCATTACTGAAGATATCTTCCCCCACACAAACATGCACACATATACCAATAGACAGACACATACACACATCCACAGGCCAAATTACACTCACACTCATGAAAACACTCACCCACATGCCAGCACACACAGATACAGATTCACTCAGCCTCATACCTCTATAGTTACTTACACACAATTACACAGGTGCTCTCACACACACAGACACACACACACACACACACACACACACACACACACACACACACACACACACACACACACACACACACACACACACACACACATCCACAGACAGGCCAACTCATGTTCACTTACAGTCATGAAAACCCTCAACCACATGCCAGCGCGCGTGCACACACACACACACACACACACACACACACACACACACACACACACACACATACATACACATCCACAAACAGGCCATCTCATGTTCACTCACAGTCATAAAAACCCTCAACCACATGCCAGCACACACACACACACACACACACACACACACACACACACACACACACACACACACACACACACACACACACAGATCCTCATGCCTCTACAGCTAGCTACACACACACACACACACACACACACACACACACACACACACACACACACACACACACACACACACACACACACACACACATCTACAGACAGACATACACACTCCAACCCTCACAGCATCCCTGGATTTACCTGGGGTACAAGTACTCCCAAAGGAGTGAATGGGTGACTGCTATTAAAAAAAAGCATTCTTTTTCCTCCTAGAATTAAATTGTACTTATTCAAGCATATCTATGAATCACTCACTGAACAATGCTTATAGAACAACAGGTAGAATTAAAGAGCACTATATTGTTAACAGACTTCCTGGCATCAACCTGATGTAATCAATAAACCTAAAGTCATATTTCTTAGCAGGAATAATGCTTACAAAACTCCTTATAAGCCGACATGTCTTTAGCCCCCATAAGCAAGAAGACATAGCCCTCAATTTCTCTTATAAAACCTCAGAAACACCCAACTGTCTTCAGCCTTCAATATACAAGATGATACAGTTCTCATTTCTCTTATTTTAACTAAACATTCTTATGCAATCACACCTGAGAGAAATGTGCAGGTTTCTTTTCATTAATCACAGGTAGCACAGATTACACCAAAATATCCTTGTTTAGGAATACAAAACTTTTCAGTCTTAGTAACAGATGACGTTACTATAATTTGGCATATATTATTTGTACTAATATAGTGGTAACTCTGTGCTGTATTGGTTTACTTCATGAAAGCAAGTAAAAAAAAAGTTTTATAATAGGTTTACTTTTGAGTCAGATAAACTGAGTTGTTAAATTGAATTAGCATAAGTAAAATGTATAAAAAATGTGTAGGTGTATTAGTGCGGTTTCACTTATGTGAAGGAAGATCGTCAAACTAAGTATGCATAGATCAGTCCATAGAAGGTTAAAACAATAAACTACAAAGGAAGATAAAAACGATCCTTCATTACCTTTAAAGTGTGCATTATGTTCATCTGTCATTTTCTCAGTGTTGTCTGCTTCATTTTCAGTTTTACATTTACTTGGACTAACAGGTGCACTTTTTGAGTTTTCGCCTTCAACTGTCAGGAAGCAGAATAAAACAAATGTAAGCTGCTACAGCAACTTAAGAAATTGATTTATCTATTCTTCTTGTGCTGAATGCACATGATACATGTTTTATGTACACACAACTGCTAGGTGTTATGATTAGAAAATACATTTTCTAAGCTATTTATCAGGGAGAATTGTGAAACATCATTAGAGACATGTGATATGCAGAATACTTTTGATCATCACATTTTTAATTTTCCACTCAGCAAATAACATACAGCATCATCAGACTCCTTTATTACATCAAGTTCTCATTGTAATTGGATGTTCATAATAATATTGTGTAATATAAGCTCTGTTAAGGGTAAAAGACTCATTTATTTAATATTTTTTATTTTTCAATTAAGAACTATCATTTTCTAAACAAGTTATAAGTGCTTTTTTAAAGTTTTATTCATTTAACATACAGATAACATATACATAAAAAGGAAGACATTCAATATCATACACTATTATACAATGTCGGGAATACATTGAATCATCAAGGTAATCTTATACAATTAACACATGAAGAGTCTTGGTATTTCAATAGCAGCATTTCAATGCTATCTCAGAAACTAAAAGTCTTAGTATGATTTATAGTTCTTATTCTAATATTTTTTTTCAATTTTACATAGCATTGTTGTTGAATTTAAAAATTCTTTGAACTTAGAAACTGAGTTCGATTTCCAATTTTTGTAATAACTTTTCTAGCTACTGCCAGAAAACTTAAGGCATCTTTGGTGTTTGGCTTTTACAAACAAAGGAAGTGAAGCATTCATTAGTATTATTTATCTAGTCAAAGAACAAGTATTAAACCATAACCCCTTAAAAACATCCTTATCACTTCCCAGTATACCTTTATTTTTTTTACGATTCATAAACATCTGTACCCAATCAGCTTTTTCATTGTTACATCTTCAAGAAACTGAAGAAGTCATTTTACTAAACTAAGAGATTTTATATGGAATAATTACCATTGTGTGTAAATATATCCACATAAAAACTTTCCAGTATAAACTTCAATAAGCTCGAATGATTTAATTAACAAAGTTTTATTCTTATCACTTGAATTACTCAAAACACTACTATTTAAAAAGTTCCAGAATTTTGTATCAAAATTATTATGATTTATAATTAACTTATATAACTTTGTAGTCAGTTTACCTTTGATAATACCATTCATATAGTCATATATTAGGGAAAGTGTTCTGTTCCTTTTCAATGTAATTACTTACAAATTCATTTAATTTCTTACTGACAGATAATATTAACTGGTTAACAGATTCATCCAATTTATAAGCTTTCATTAAATATTCTGGTGACTTAGCTTTTCCTTTTTCAAAGCAATCAGACCATAATACTAACCCACTCCATTTTAGTAAATTAATTTTATACATTGTTATGCATTTCCTTAAATAGAGTGGTTTGTACAATGGGAAACCACAAAAAATTCTATTTTGATATTTATGGGGTTTTAAAAACATATTTCTTAACTGTTTTAAGAATTGGTTTTATATATGTAGAGTCTAAAGATTGAAATGAATTTCATTCTAAGGTAAATTTTATTAACCAGATTAAACATATTTCTAATTTATCATATTTTATAAACTTATAATAATTTAGTATAGTCTGCTCCTGAATGGTTTTCTATTGACTAGTATAAGCTGAGTCTAGCCAAAATATATAATCTACAGCAATGGAATAAAATTATACATCTGGGAACCTAATGCCACCATACTTCCACTATCTTATATACTTTCTATTAGCACTTCTCCACTTCTTAGGGTACCATAAGAATGATGTTAACATTTTTTCCATTTTCTTTAAAAGCTTTTTTTGGTCAGGTATTAAAGCTAGTGAATGCAATATCTATATATATATATATATATATATATATATATATATATATATATATATGGGTCTACTTATAAAGCTCAAAGTTAGAAAAAAATAAAACTTCAAATGGCTGAGACCTGAAGAGCAAAGTTTTGAAACTTCAATAATGAAATAAATAAATAAAAAACATATGTTTTTGCAGGGGGACCCCTGCATCCCCCCCACACCACATGATAATTAAATATACCAACTCTGAGATAGCACTACAGTGAGGAAAATGGTAAATTTCCTGTTCTGTGCTGTATGGTGATCTCCATTCAAAATGTTTAAAATTTCAAAACTTTGCTCTTATGGTCTTGGCCTTTTGAAGTTTGAAGCTTCAGAAGGGGATCCATACATTAAGTCCTGGGTTGTTGCTGTGTCTTTCGGCTTTTCCCTGTTAGGGGTCACCACAGCGGAACTCCGGTCCGCTAATGATTAGCAGTAGATTTTTTACGTGCCGAGTTGCCGGCCCTGACGCACAACCTTCAACAAAGGTATGCCCATTCAAGCATGTCTCCACACAGAAGACGCTCTAGCTGGGAATCGAACAGGACAACGTCTTACTGTGAGGCGACAATGCTACCGCAGCACCACCACCACAGTCCTGGGTAATACAATAATTTTAATAAGTACTAACCTATTTTCTAAAGTAAAAAAGCAGTCATTCCATTTTAAATAAGAAGTGACATTTCAATTATTTTTTTCAAAATTATTATTAATAATCTTACAGCTTGGTACATTTTTATTCCTAAATATTTTTGTTCTTTTCCTTCCCAATTCTGTTTATATTTATCTTTAAACTTAGTATCTAGTAATTGATTTAACACTAAAATTTCAATTGTATTATTAAATTTCAGCAGTGATACTTCTTGAAACTTTTCAATTTCCTCATCTATTTCTTTGATTGAATAATCTAGATCTCCTTTAGCTAGTAAAATAGGGTCTATATTAGATCACTGAATGCTTAAAAAAGCAAATGGTGATTAATTGACCCTATGTAAGCAAAAGCTTACAATGTTGAACTGTCAGAACAAGGATTTTTTTCCAAGGGAAAAAAAACGCTGTTCCAACAAAAAAA
The DNA here is from genome assembly GCF_019279795.1 of Protopterus annectens. NCBI lineage: Eukaryota > Metazoa > Chordata > Ceratodontiformes > Protopteridae > Protopterus > Protopterus annectens. The sequence goes on from NC_056727.1 coordinate 743,407,588, forward strand.
ATAAATAAAACATAAAACACTTTAAACATCACATTAAGTGGGGGGCTTCCCCCCACACCCCCCTACTTAAATATACCAACTTCGAGACTGCACAACAGTGCCGAAAATGGCAAAGTAATGAAGTGACCAAGCAAATTCCTTCCCAGGGAAAAAATTTGTTTAAAAGCCGCATTGATATTTTGCTGTTTCAGTCATTTAAGTTCGACCAAGACACATTCGAAAGACTGCGTCTTCAGTCTTGTAATGGGGAACCAATAATATCATCTACAAAAAAAATCAGTATTTTAGATTGACAATCCTTATTAATTGAGAATCCATCAATTTTTTAATTGCTTCTTATACTGTTACCCAAGAGTTCAATAACTAATGGAAATAGTATATGGGACAAGGGGCACCCTGCTTTGTGCCTTTGTTTAAAGTGAATCCTTGAGAAATGTAAGATCCAATTTTAACATATGCTTTGGAGTTTCTATACAAGTTTTTTTTTTATATTCCAATTTACAGAATCAAAAGCTCTCTCAATATCTAAGCTAAGTAGGGCCATTTTTTTGCTCATTCCTTTTGCTAAATGTAAGATAGCTACTACCCTTTTTATATTATCATATCTTATCTACTGACTATAAATCCTGTTTGATCTTTATTAATTAATTTAACTACTATATCTGTTAATCTTATAGCAAAGATGAAAGTAAATATTTCATAGTCTACATCTGATAATGAAATAAGTCTATATGAGGAGACTAACTTATTATCCTTTCCTTGCTTAAGAATAGGTGAGATTACCAAAAATTTCCATGTGAGAGGAATTATTTTGTTACTCCGAATTATCCTGAAGCAATGTTCAGTAATTCTATAATATTTAATGGAAGCAGACTATGTAATTCCATACTTAAACTATCTAACCCTTGAACTTTACCATTTTTCCTCTTTTTTAAAGCTTCTTCAACTTCTATAAGGGTAACAGTCTTATTCAACAGAAATATTTGTTGGCCATTAAGAAAATTAGTAACATTTTCTTTAAATACTTATCAATTTTATAATCATCATTATTATTATTTTTATCTTTATTAAGATCATCATAGAATTTTTTAAAAATATTAAGCATTTCCTCTATGTCTGAAGTAAGCTTATTAGTGTGATGATTTTGGATATTATTGATTTGTGCCATTTTACTAAACATCTTACTTCTATTAGCTAATCTATGAAGATTTTAGGATTCATTGCATAATTGTGCAATTTTATTTTTTCTACAGCTAACTCTACTTTATGCATTGAAATTTTTTGATATTTCATCATTATTTTAATGACTTCAGTATTATCTAATTTCTTTGCTTGTAAAAACCTCACTATATGTATGTATTGCATCTTGTATTTCTAACAACTCTTTATCCCACTCTTTTATTTTATTACTAACCTACCTTCCATTCTATCTTTAATATGCACCTTTAAGGAGTCCCATAATATGACTTTAGTAACCTGACCATCAGCATTCAGAGATAAAAACATTCTCAATTTGTTCTTTAAGGTAACTCTTAAAATTCTTTTAATTTCATCATATATACTGGGATTCTATAAATAATCTAACATTTCCTTGTATCCATTAATATATTAATACTTAGTGCATTATGATCAGATAAAGGACATGGAATAGTTTTAAAATAATTCACTTTATTAAGTAAATCTATGGAGGTATAAATCCTATCAGTTCTAGTTTGCATACCATGTACGTAAGAATAGTAGGTGAAAGCAATGACTAACCTTCTGCTTTTACAATTAAATCAACTAATTTATTATTACTACTCCATCCATTTAATACTTTAGCTGATACTACTAATTTAGTCATATATTTTGCCATTTAAAACTATCCATATCAATACTACATAAAAGTATAGTAATCCACTTCTATTAATCTCAAATATTAAATAATCTGACAAATTCTGTAATATACATGCATTTATGTAATAGCAGTATAATTATCTATTAAATATTCCTAAATTATTCAGTCATTCAATATTATTTAACCAAATCTCTAAATAAATAAGTAGAATAGAGTGGAATCTGAAAAGAAAAAAATATATGTAAACTTACAGGTGACAGGTGATCTTATTTTGCTAAACTATTATACAACAGGAAAATCAATGCATATATACATTTAGCATGCTAAAGATATATACATATTTTATAGATCTAACAAAAGATCTGAATTAACTTTAAAAGTTCAAGTGTATATATGTTTAAGTTGTGTAACACTCTTAATATGATAAATACTAAACTATTTAAAAACATTCTTTAGCTTATTAAATTAATTAACAAAAAACATTACTAAGGTCAATGAAAATGTCTTTCTGTTTCTACTGAATAAAAACAATGCAGCCTATATTGTATTGAAAAGTTATAGTGTGCTTAATTCAAACATTTTGAAAAATCTATGTTACTTTCTATCAAAATGAATGCACTGATTCAGAAATATAACGATCAAATTTCAGCTTTGACTTATGAAATCAGTTGTTTCAGGTAGTCTTAGTGAATCTAATAGCATACAATATACAAAAAGCTTCAAAGTTCATATGACCAAATTTCAAATTTCAGGTTTTAAGATCTTTACAAATATTTTTATGTGATTTTATATGCAAATTATAGGAGATCTTATACATCCCCATTTCTGCCATATGCAGGTCTTACTTGTCCACTGATATTCTACCTTATTTTATATAACTTGCATTTCTAAAATTTCCCATCAAAGAGCTATTTAACCGTCAACTGTCTATTACAGATTACAATGTGTGTATATATTTCTTAACTTACTTATGCTGTTCCTTATTAATATTATATAGTAGATGTTTCATTGCATATTATTCATAATATATTCACTCTTATTCATTCTAGTATTATAAGCAATCTTGACTATGTATAAAATAATGCTTAATTTGAATGTGTGTTTTAGCCATTAGGACATGCTATCATGGTCTAAGCTTCATGTCCTGTCATTAGTATTTAATTACAGCATGTGAGATTGACAACTCACAACACACAACTGCTGCAAATTTCCTATTTAAGTTTCTCATTCTTCTTAATTATTCTAAACTGTTCTAATTAGTAACAGACCTCTAACTTTACTCCTTCCCATTAATATGTACAGTTAAGAGTTAATAATACTACAGCATAAACTATTAACATTCAGCAAAATGTAAACAAATGACATGTCAGCAGCAGCTCAATATAGAACATTACTAAAGCTTTTGTTTTACCAATTCTTCACTTCTAAATATGTATTTTTAAAAATATATATTATTTTGAGTAGATTTCTCACATATATACTTGAAAAGAAGTTCAAATATTTTCTCCTTGTCATAATGGGCATAATTAAGGCATTGCCTGTTTTCACAGATATCAGTGATGGACTCTGAACTATTCTAGGACCCAGATTTTTATCAACATAGCTTGAGAAGCAGACAGGAAGTAAAGCAATAAAAACTGAGCATTTTCACACAGAAACATTCATTTTTTTCTACAGTTTTTTTAAGTGTTAATTGCTTCATAAGTAACCTGTGAAAGGAATGTGTTACACAAGAACAAAGAAAACAAAATTACCAGTACTTTAATACTTCTAATTAACATATTGACATTTGGTTAACCTAGCAATGCACATATTAAGCAAAGTTCAAACAAATACTATTCTTAACTTATATAGTAATAAAATTACCAGTTTTATTGCTTATGATTTAATGACATTTTCTTACATGATGTTTGTGCTTAATGTTTAGAAATACATTTATAAGTTTAGTTTAAATTAAATATATTAAGTCTTTTAATGCAAATATAGTAAAACTATTTATATTCCTTATCATGTAAAATGCTTAAGCTTAAAATATAAATGAATACTAACATATGTTCTCAAGCTTAAAGTCCTATACATATCTTTTACTTAAAGGATAAATCTATTGTTTCAGAAAATAAATGTCCTGCAATCAGAGAATAAAAGTCAACTGTTTTAAGCTTTTTTTTTAAATTTTAGAAGTAGTTTTCCAGGAATCCAGCTCACACACTGCCCCTTGAGGGATGCAGTGTTAAAATCAATTTCTTCAGTATTATTAAGGATTTTATTTTTGTTAACAAAAGTAAATGCCTCATCCAGTGTGTCAAATATTTTAGTTCTTTCAGAATTAAATAATTTGATCTTTACAGAAAACACCAAAGTGGCCTCAGTATTGTTCTTTTTAAGTTCTTTTATCAGTGGTAAGCAGGATTTTCTTTTACTTATTATGTTACTGGAATAATCATTGTCGAATCTGACTACATGTTTCCCTATTTTAATAGGTGGGCTAGACCATGCCATTTTTTCATATTTCATCTTTTTCCAAGCTAGACATAAACTTTACTATAATTAAATGTGGTGGTGAATTTCCTTTCTTTGAATGTGCTCTCAGGGATCTATGTACTCTTTCAGTTCCAAAAGAAAGTCTTATTTAGATATAATGTTTTATGTAGCTAGGTTGGTAAGTTTATTATATTATCTCTCTCATAGTTTACAGGTATATCTTATATTCTGATGTTATTTTGTCTCAGTCTGTTTTACAAATCACCAACCTTATCTATGAACCAGTTATTTTGTTTTAAAAGGAATTCAGTCTGAGACTCACCTTCAGTTATTCTCTCTTTGTGATAATTTAAAGCTTCTTCCATAGTGCTGATTTGTGCAGTTTGTTGTTTCCTAAGAATTTCTCAGTGTTCCAAATTCTTCCTGGACTGCTCTTTGAAACTTTCTATTTTGTGTGTGTGCATGTGTATGTGTATATCCAGCTTGTCCATTTTAAGTAATACATCCTACATGCTAAATATTAATGACTGGGTGTCTTATTTAACAGAAGAATCCTGAGTACCATTTCTGAGTAGCTTATGTTGAAGTCTCTTCTCTTTTAACCAAACAGTTGAAATTCTGACAAGAAAATTACAGCTTTTGAAGATCTCAAAGCTATACATATTTTCTCTTACTATTTGCTAATAAATAGCTCTCAAGTATCTCCATTTTGTATTTTTTTTATTATATTTTCTGTCAGAAAAAAGTTCTCAGTCATAGAGCATTTAACAGTTGCTGCTCTTAGTTAGCCATCTTGCTCACCCCATCCAGGTAACAAGTGTTTGTTTACTTTGAAATCTCAACTGAGATTGGCTACAGTTCATGATTATTTTTTTTGTTTTTGTTTTAAAGAGGATTAGCCAGCAATTTTATTTAATGCTAAAGAAGTATCAGTTTTCCACATGGTTTAAAGTTCTTCCTTAAGTGTGGGAGACATCTTATCCCCTAAGGCTGGAAACCTATTGGACTTCATTATAATGATCTATTTTTATCTCTCCTCTGCTCACTCTTCACATTATTGACTGAACAAAGAAGTGGGCATATATCTAGCCATTATAAGGCAGTTACAAACTTAATTCCCTAATTGCCTATTCCGGCCTTCCTTATAAACTAAACTGTTCTACAAGCCTCTATCCAGACATTATGCATATTCTAGTTCTCTATAAGATTATCAGTAAAGATAGACCCACTTACACATGACCTTAGTCCTTTGATATTATCTAAACAACAGTATCTGTTTCACATCTTTCTCCTTCACTTATGGATTGGTTTCATCTAAGATAAGTGCCCTTTTCCCTTATACTGCTTTAATATTTATTCACTTTAACATTGTCTTAGCTCACAGTTTTGCGTGGGTCTGTATGTTTAAGGGCACAGGACGTTTTGGTTTACAATCACAATGTTGAAGTGGATTCTGAAGGGTGGATGGTGACAATGTTGAACCCAACATTGTCGAAGTACAAATCTTGCCCCTATCTTGACCCATGTTAGCACCTGTTCCGAGGTCGAGTTTGAGACGTATTTTGACAATGTTGTAATTCGACATTATCACTTTCATGGATGTGGGTAGATGATACCATCATTCAACCAAGTCCACTTTGACATTGCAACAGCAAACTGAATTTTTCCTGTTCTATGTTTGAGGACTATAAAAGTGATGCTTTGAGCTGAGAAAACATCAGTGTGATAAGAGGAATATATGTATTATTTCCAAAATTGCTGCATCTCTGAGAATTTCTTCTTCTTTGGGGTACAGTGTTCTTGGGGTAAGTATGTATAAGTATCTTCAGTGAGGGGTGTGTAGCACCTCACATCAGGGGGTGTCTGAAGGTCATGCCTCCTTCAAAAAAAATACGTTTAATGCCTAACACTAAGTTTGTTATTTGAAGAAGAGTGCAATTAATTGTACATATTTCTGGGACTCAAAATGCTGGGTCTAAAACATTCATTTATTTATTTACTCTTTATTAACCAGGTTAGTTCCTCTTTTCAGAAGAGACCCGAGATGGTATTCATACTGACTAGGGGAAATGTGGTTATGGCGTCTGAAAGAACTGATAAGACTGTAGTATACTGGAGTTAATTGGAAACAACTAAAATGGGACCGGAATGAAAGTTTTTATCTGTTAATTACCCAAACTAGTGCTGAACAGGTGCCAGTCTCCCCTTTATGGGCCAAATCATTTTGTACTTTTGAGAATAAATTCTGCACACACTGTAGTTTGGTTAAGAATCCTTTATTAGATGTTAGCAATATACAAATACTGTCTCCAGTAACAATGCTGATAAACAATAACAGTCTGTAGAAATTCTGGAATGCTGGATAACAGTAACAGTGCTGATAAATATCCAAAGTTTCTGCATGTATATTCTGATTCTCCTGAATAATATCAAGTGAAACAGTATTTCACTCCTGCATAGTATGGATATTTGACATCACTTTTGTACTCAGGCTCAAGTGTCTGTACTGTAAAGACCTTTTGTATATAAGTCCAAAAACTAACTTAACTGACTCAACTGACCATGTCTGAAGTATATCATAATACCAAAATTCTGTAACATTTTACACTCCTCTTTATCCTTGGTTTCCAAGCCTTGTCTTACATGTGCCTCACAGTCTTTTCTTTATCTAGCATTCTATTGCACGTACACATATATTTCCCTTGCGAAAAGAACATTCTGTAGGTCTCCCTGAGAACTTTCATTTCTGCACATCTCATGCTTAGCCAGGAAAATTATCTATTCCTTTCTACTGAACTGCCTTTCCCTGAAACTGAATGCATACATGAAAACGCAATTCTGACTCTATATTTTCAGGTCTATTATTCTGCCTTAATGTACTATAGTGAACTCAAATAAGAATACAGTGAAAACCCTCAGTCTAACAGCACCAGGAAACTTCCCCTACTTTTTTTCAATAAGTACCATGGAATCATTTACATTGACTTGAGCTACCACCAACTTAGGCAGATGAGACCTTGGTTTAGTATGTCATGTAAAGGATGACACACTCAGGAGTGCAGTACCCCACTTATGCTGCACTGCAGTGTCAGTATAGGAAAACAAAAATAATCCAAAGATCTGCTGCAAGAATAGAGCCCACAACATTCTGCTCTGCCAGTACCAAAGGCAAAGGTGTTACCTGTTGAGCTGACACTTCTAATAGGTTGCCAAGGCAGGAATTACTGCACTTTCTAAGTCTTCTCTCAGAATGTTTTTATTGTATTTATTCCCCTGTTCCCCTTTGAACCTCACACAAACAAACATCCCTTTCTGTCATGTTTCGTTCATCTCTGCATCACTTTATTCATGTGTCCCACCCCCTTTCCCTAACCCAAGCCTTGTACATTAACTTGCAAAGAAACGCTTCTCTAACATAACCACTATACAAGACACTCAGGTACACTTCCTATACATACACACATACCAAAACTAAAACTACCTAACCAGTAAACACTTGCATACACGCTACCATCCCTAATCCTAAAACTTTCAGTATATCTGAAGGTTTCAGCATTAAAGCACATACACTTATGGTAAATTAAAGCACATACCCTAAACACACAGAACACTCAACACTCTTATGTTTGATAAATTCAGTACTTGAGTATTGTCAATGACAAAAAATACTTTGTCAACAAAGTGAAATGATATACATACACACATATAGTCATAGATAGTTACAGATGCATATGCACACACATACAGAGAGACAAACACACACACACATTATATACATATGGGTTGCAGACAGCTGGTCGACAATTCAAATTGTTGAACAGAAAGAAAATCTGGTACAGCTGATTGAAAACAAGCTGATGATACATACAGTTTTTTCTGTGAGACTGCAGTACAGTGAGGATTGGGGAATTTGCCCTTCCCCCACTCTGTCATGATCACAGAGTTGGTATATAACAGGGGGTAGCGATGGTGTAAGCTTATGCCAGCACTATCACTCCTCTCCTCTTCGCACAAACTATTACCTTCCTCACGCTCACACAAAACCTGTGACTCAGTTGTACATTACTGTAGATATATCTTGTCTGGAGTTTACATGAATGCTCTATATTGAGTATTCATCGTTCTTTATTTCCAATATTTACTTTGTTATTTTAAGTATGAATTGAAATCAAAATACTTTGGTATTTTTGTAATCTTCTGCAGTACTAGTAAGACTTTCCTGTGCTGAGACTGAAACTTATTTGTGATCAATGTTGCACCACAGTTACTGAATTAAATAACTATCTTTTATAATGCTATATGGCTCTAGCCTTTGATATATACAAGCCCATGTCTATTTCGAATGAATGTTCATTACAGTATATACCTATACAGGCTATATGCATGCTCTGTTTCTAAATGATGTATATACACGCTATTGTAAAGCTTTTTCTGTCATGTATGTAGACTTCCCTATATTCTGTATTTCTTCTGATATCATGTAACTGTATTTTATATCTCTCTCTCTTATATATATATATATATATATATATATATATATATATATATATATATATATATCTCAAACCTGAAAACTGGTGTTAAATGTGGGACTAGTCTCCCTGACCTCTGCTGAAAAAGAGTTTTATCCCAGTCAGACTTTCCAGGTTTCCAAGTAAACAAAAATAAACAAATAAATAAATAAATATCAATGAAAACATCTTTCTTTCTCTCTCTCTATATATGTGTGTGTGTGTATTTCTTATATATACCTATATGTTTATCTGTGTATTTGCCATGTACTTAAAGCAATATCTGTGGAGTGAAACAGGTAGATAAATGGATGTAGTTATTTTATTATTTTGCATTTGTTGATAGGGACAGTCCAAATGGGAGTGAGAATCGCTTTTCAGTGGAAGCCTGTGGAGAAAAGCTCCACATGACAACAGACTGATGAGACACTGTACAAACTCAACATGACAATCAAATCAGAGTATAGAGGGTTTAGTACCTAGACAAATACAGGAGAACACATATAACATAAAACTTTTTATTTTATTTAATATTAATTTAGACTGTCAGTTTAATCAAGCCTTTAGGAATGGAAGTGGTAATGTAGGAAAAAAACTATTGTAGAGAAGAGTTGTTAAAGATAAATCAAAATGTCATGAAATATGTCTTGTTAAAGTGAAAATTAGCTTTAAATGATCTCCTGTATTCTGTTTGAAGCAGATCTCTAATGAGCTCAGTATAAAAAGAAATTTCAGAAAGTAACCTGAATGCAAATGTAAATTTTGGTTTGAAATATAATTCAGAAGGTAATCCACTTTAGAAGTTTTGCTTTCAAAAGTTGTTACTGCTTGGTCAGGGCTGAAAATGATCTGGGACCAATTTACTTACTCTTTTAAGAAAGTAAAATAAATAAATTAATTAATAAATAAGCAAGCAATAAACAAACCAAGAATCAATGAACTTCATACTCTTCACAAGAGGCAGTTCTGAAAATATGACCTAAAACCATAGTAGCATGTATTGCTGTTTGTGTTTTAGATATATATTTGTAAGTGGTATAGAGCGACTTCAGAAGTAGAAGTATATAAGCCATGTTTATGTGTCTTAAGATTTAAGTGCCCATAAAAATATCAAATTCACAAGTTCAAGTGCAAAAAATTATGCTCAGAAGGTTGCAAATGATATTTGAACAAACTTTATTTGGGGGTGGGGATCCTCTCGCACCCTCCTGCTACTTAATATAATCACCTCTGAGGTCAACATTACTTAGAGAATATACAAATATTAAACTTCTCTGAGGTCATCATTACTCAGAGAAAATGGAAAAAACCGCAGTTTCACAGCAAAATCACATATTTATCTTTTATCCTTTCTCAGGTAAAAGAAAGTACCATTTTCAAAACACAATGCTCAGATGTGTACAAAACCAGAGCACTTAGCAGATGTGAGTCCCTGCATTTACTATGCAGATGCTAACTAAATATGTCTAAATTCTTACAACTGCAGTTAAAAAGGCTAACATTATTGCTAGTATAATACAATCTCTTTTCTTCAAACGGAAAAGGTGAATGTTTGCTCTATATTGTATGGGTTGTCCATGTACAGCTCACCAGATACACACACACACACACACACACACACACACACACACACGCACACACACACACACACACACACACACACACACACACACACACACACACACACACACACACACACACACACACACACACACTTTTTTAAGGATAGTACAGTTAAAGATAGTACAGTGGTTAACATTGCTGCCAAACTACACTTGAGTCTACAGTTTGGTTCTCATCTGGGGTACCATTTGTGCAGAGTCTTCATGTCCTCCTTATGTCTCCATATTTTTATACCAGGTACTCTGATATTCTTCTACATCCAAAAGACATGCTGTACTGTTTTGGTGATTTTCAAAACTGCTCATAGATGTGTAGGTCAGGTGGGAGTTAGCATATCTGTGAATGCGGGTTTTGTCATAGATCTCCAACCTCTGAAATGGGTTAAACAGATAATTAGTTACTGTTTTTTTTTTTGTATGCATTCCCTTGGCTTACAAAGATGGATAGTTTTGAAGTATACATGCCCATCACCAACTAACCGAGAATATTAGTTTTGAAATTTGAAATACTTTACCGAGTTCAAAAAAAAAATTGAAAATTTTCTTGCAACATATCAATTTTATATTTAGTTTGTCTATGTAATTATTTGTCAGATAATACTTTCTTATATATGACTTAACACAACTCTGCTTTTATACTGGAATATGAAGATAATTTCTAAAATAATACAAGCTACAAAATAAAGTGAGGAGATAATTTAAGATTATATACCAAGCCAGAAGAATATGCTCTCTTCTTCCTATAAACTATTAAGCTGAAAGACTTTCTGATTGCTCATTGTGAAAGGATTTTGGAAAATAATAATGTCATTTAATTTTTAATAATATTTTTATTAATTAACAGCAACTTATTTTGAGAAACTGAGAAGAAATGGTAATTATGTCTGGGCTATTAAATGCCTTACAGACAATCAGATAGAACCCTTTTGTGATGAGGTATGCCATGTAGAAGGATTACCTGACCACTATGGTGATGTGATTATCAAAGGAGAGACTACATTCCACCTGGTCTCAAGGTCTCTTATTACACTTTTGGTGTTAAGAAATAAAAAGATAGCAAGCATACCTTAGATACGATTTTAACTAACAGGAAGCCATAGCAGTGCAGCAAAATGCTAAAATATACAGGCATACAAAACTCATCAGTAGGTGAATAAATGTAGTGTAGGACCTGAGAGGTGACTATGTCAAAGTTGATTTTTAACTAACTGGAAGTTTTTACATGTACTGTAGCAGTACATAGGTTCATAGGTAGGTACTAGGCTATCGGCCCAAGGTCCTAAGTAAGCCTAGCCAACAAGGTTTCGCCACCCAAGAAAGTTATTTTTCTGTGCCCCTGTCGAGCAGAGACACAGAAGTGATCCCCGGGGTGAAATTCCTATTTCCTATCCACTCATCAAGATTTTTCTTGAAGAGTGTTAATGAGGAGCTTTGCTTGACATAGATAGGTAGTCTGTTCCAGAGTATGGGAAGTCTCTGGGACAGGAATCGATCCCTCCAGCATGTTCTGTTTAATGTCATGACAAGGTTTAGGTCCCTAGAGAGTGTAGCTCGGAGTGATTGGGATTTCTTTAGGTGGAGCATGTCCAACTTCTCTGGGTTTGACATAACTTTGTATGTTGGGCAGAGATCACCTCAGAGTAGGCGATATGCTATGGAGTAAAGCTGGAGTTTTTTGAGATGGTCAGCGTAGTGCATCTGTTTGAGGATGGTAATCCTCTTTGTGAGGTACTTCTACGGCCTTTCCAGCTGTTGTAGATGTCTTGTGAGGTACATTCCAAAAGGGGTGTGGTACTCTATAATAGGTCTAATGAGTGACAAGTAGAGGGGGACAATGACCTCTTTTTTCCTGGATGAGAACCCTTTCGTGATGAGGTATGCCATGTAGAAGGATTACCTGACCACTATAGTGATGTGATTATCAAAGGAGAGACTACATTCCACCTGGTCTCAAGGTCTCTTATTACACTTTTGGTGTTAAGTAAACTGCCACCTATGTGGCAGTTCATGGGTATAGAGTTTTTACCAAAGGGGACAACAATGCCCTTTTTGGCATTAAGCTTGATGCCATGGCTCTGACACCAGGCAACTGTCTCAGTGAGGCCATTCTGTAGGATGTCCACATTGTTTGGGGACTCGATTATGGCTCCTAGTTTGTAGTCATCTGCGAACTTCATTAGCCAGAGACCTTCTGTGTTAGCCTATACTTAATAGAAGTAGATCCCAAACAGCAGAGGACGCAGGACTGAACCCTGTGGTACTCCACTTGTCAATGGTTTAAAGTCGGATTTGGAGTCTGCAACTTTTACAGTGTGGGTTCTGTCAGTGAGCCAGATGGCAACCCATCTTGTGACGTAGAGATTTACACCTAGTTTAGTGAGTTTATCTATAATTCTAGAATGGGGGATGGTGTCGAAAGCCTTGGCGAGGTCAAGCTAGGCTGTGTGAACAACCTTACCCTCGTCTACAGCTTTGGTGACTGCTTCAAAGAAATCAATCAGGTTCTGGAGACATGCTCTGCCTTTCGTAAACCCGAACTGGATGGGGTCCAGAGTTTGGAGAGTACCAATATCTTTGTTTATGAGTTCCATGATGATACATTCTGTGACCTTGCAGACCAGGCTCATCAGGCTAATAGGCGATAGCTCCTGGGGTCTGAGGTGGCTCTACCCTTGTGGAGTGGGATAACAAAGCCTAACATGAGGCTATGATTGAACATGGTACTTAGGTGGGGAGCCAGTTCATTCTGAAGTTCATGTAAAACACAGCCTGTTATGTTGTCCGGTCCCATGAAAGCTGTGTTCTTGGCTTTAGAGAGTGCAGCTTTTACCTGTGTAGTTGTGATTATAGGGACTCTGCATTCTTCCACTATAGCTATGGGCCTTTTAAGGGATGAGAGAGGGGGTACAGTTAGCACTGAACCTATCTGCCAGAATGTTGGCAATATCAGTCGGTTCTGTAATTTTCATGCCATTGTGCTGTAACTCAGAGCAGATCTGGGTGTTGCCATTGAGATTCTTGACATAGCTATAGAATGCTTTGTGGTTGTCCTTAGAATCAGTGGTGATTTTGTTTTCATAGCTAGCTTTGGAGGATCTTATAAGGGATCTCAGCTTCTTACTGAGGCTGACCAGGGAGCTCCTCAACTCATGGGATTTTAATCTCTGTTGCAACAGTTTCTTCCTTCTGTTGTAGAGTTTGTTTATGGCAGGGGATCACCAGATTGGCTTCCTTTTTTTGGAGGACAGAGTCTTGGTTAGTTAGGGATAGCACGATCCATGCACTCGTGTAAGTGCTTATAGAGTGCATTTGCATAGGATTCAGCAGTCGTCACTGTATTGTTCATCTGCATGGGTGTCATGAAGTTCACCACTTCTGTCTTAAGAAATATGAAGTTGGCTTTGGAGAATTTTTTTATGGTGGTTTCCTTAATGGGGGGTGGGGGCGGGATGTGGATATCTAGGGTGATTAGCTTATGGTGGGATCTGAACAATAAGGAGTTGACCTCATGTGTGGAACATTGGTTACTCATGTTGGTAATGGTTAGGCATAGGACATTGTTGCCTCTGGTGGGGATGTGGATAAGTTGATCCAGGGCGTTGGAATTTATGAATTCCAGAAAGCATTGAGCAAAGGAGTTGGTACATGAATAGTTTTCCCAGTTAATGTTGGGGTAGTTGAAATTGCCCATTATTAGGGTGTTTGGTTGAACCCTAATATTTTTCAGTATCTCAAGAAAAGATTGGGAATCCTGGGGCATGGTGGGGGATCTGTAGCAAGCTACAATTTGCATTGCAGTTTTGCTCAGAGTTAGTTGCACATGGATAATATCGGATGCATTATGCTGAGCAACTAGCCTGGAGGTGTGGATATCTTTAATGAATATGGACACACCTCCCCCTTTAGTGTTCTGGTCCAGGTTATATGGCCAAAAGCTGTGGTATGAATTATAGCCTGGTAATGCAGGGGTGCTCTCTGAAGCCTTGAACCGGGTCTCAGTTACTGCACCGATATCGGTATTCTCCATTTTAAGGAGTCCCTCGAATGAAAAAAAAAAAAAAAAAATTTAATCTGCTTTTACTGTACTTGTGTTTCTACCTACTTTTTTTTTACTTTTGCATCATCTTAAAAGTACTCAATTGTATTTATTACTGCTTGGTGTAACTCATTCTAGGCCTTCTGGTTTAAACACTTGGGCTTCGGACCAGTTGTTTTGCACTGAGAGGGTTTGTGGTCTGCACTGTAGTGGCAGAACAGGTAGCTTACATCCTTCTAGGTTGGGAACTGCTGATTGAGGGCTCAGTGTCTGTTATTCTAAAAGTGTATTAATTCTGGTTTAAGCACTTAGGCTTTCAGGCCAGTTATTTTACATTAAGAGGGTTCGTGGTCTGCACTCTTGTGGGAGGAGAGGCTGGACTCTGCCCTTCTGAGCTGGGAATTTCTGATTGAAGGCTTATAGTGCATGCATATCTGAACTGCTTCTTACTGAAGTTGGTGCCTTGTTTGCTGTGGCATAGACTGGAATCGGGCCTGCTGGATCTAGCTTTGTTTGTGTAACTTGAGCACTAATCCAGGCATTCTCTAAAGTATTCATTTGTATTTATTACTGCTTGGTAGTAACTTGATTAAAGTTTAGCTGTCATTCTAAGTCTTTTGGATTAAGCACTTGGGCTTCAGACCAGTTGTTTTACATTAGGAAGGTTTGTGGCATGCACTGTGGTGGCAGGACAGGTAGCTTTCATCCTTCTAAGTTGGGAACTGCTGATTGAGAGCCCAGTGTCTGTTATTCTTAAAGTGTATTAGTTCTGGTTTAGGCACTTGGGCTTCAGGCCAGTTATTTTACATTAAGAAGGTTTGTGGTCTGCACTCTTGTGGGAGAAGAGGCTGGACTCTGCCCTTCTGAGCTGGGAATTTCTGGTTAAAGGTTTATAGTGCCTGAATATTTGAACTGTATCTTACTGAAATTGGTACACCTTGTTTGCTGTAGCATAGACTAGATCCAGGCCTGCTGAATATAGCTTTGTTTATATGCTTGTTGTTTATTTGCTTGTTATTTCCCTGGTAATTCCACCTAATCTTCTCAGCTTCTGTGGCTCACTAGTGATATCTGCATTGCTTACTGTACTTATTTCCTTGTTTCACTTGAAAGAAAGTTACTGTTTGTCGTTTTGCATTTAAGTTACCTGTAACACATTGCACTTAAGTTACCTGGCACTTGCTCACTAAAGCAATTATATAAGTCAGCACTAAAAATTAAAAGCACTACACCCTCACTCCCCACTGGCCCTGGTTTTCAATTATTAAGGAATTCCCAATATTATTCTAGCATGTCCAAAGGTCAGTTGTCAATCTCCTCTCCAGTCCAGCTGGTGAATCTGGGAATCTTGAGGCAATGTTACAACTGCCTCATGTACACAGACAACCCTTTCCTCCTCCCAACAAATTCCAACACATGTGAGAGATGCAACCATATAGCCAAACTGGAGGCTAAGCTCTCTCAACTCAGTACTGGCATAACCAGTCAGGAGGAGAAGGAAACCATACTCACTACAATTCCAGTCTCACATAGACCTACCACGACAGCAAACCAAACACATAATCACACACAAAACATACTGGAGGCTCTAAATAAAGATCTGAAGCAGCAGAGACCTCCAAAGCAGACACCCAAGCAGCCGCTACCCCAAAACAAAACACGTGCAACACATATCTCACAAAGCCAGTGTGCCAAACAGTCACAGCCCTTAAGACTAAACAACACACCTGATACACTTGTAATAGGTGACTCTATCAGGCACACTGGCGTCCGCTCACCAGGCTGAACAAGGAGAGGGTCACGGTGAGCAGCCTGTCGGGTGCTAGGATCCGCCACATAACACAAGCACTCAGGTCACTCCAAGGCAAGTACAAATATGACTCAGTCATTGTCCATGCTGGTGTGAATGACCTGAGCTCCCTGGACTACATGAAAAGAGACATAAAGGAGCTCTCTGAGCATGTAGCCCAGGCGGTATGACCCTGACCTTGAGTAGCATCTTACCCTCACCAAGAATGATGCCACAATATGAAGACAAGATGATCAATTTCAACAATTGGCTTAAGTACTGGTGTCATTCAAAGGGGATCCAATGCCTGTCAGCTTGGGATGATATGCTCGACAAGCGATGCTTAAGCTAGGGGCGGCTTGCACCTGTCACCCCTGGGCTTTCGGATATTGGCAAAGGCTCTTGCTACCCCCATAGTGCCTTTTTAGGCAAGGCTCAAAAGACAAACCCACCTCCATAGGTATCACAAGGGATAAGAAACTAAGAGTAATGCTACTCAACGCCAGAAGTCTAAACCTCAAGATGCACTTGAAACTCTCCTTAGCATGGAGAACATCGATATCTGTGCAGTAACAGAAACCTGGTTCAGGGCTCCTGAGAGCACCCCAGCACTACCAGGTTATACCTCATACCATGCTTTTCGGCCCCAAAACTTGGACCGAACCACAAAAGGAGGGGGAGTATCAATATTCATCAAAGATACCCACACCTCCAGGTTGGTGGCAAAGCACGAAGCATCAGAGACTATCCATGTGCAACTAACAGTGGGTAAAACTGCCTTCCAGTTTATAGCCTGCTACAGACCAACCTCCCAAAACCAGGAACCCCACTCGGCCTTCCTGAGAACACTGGAAAATATGAAGGTCTCTCCAAACACCATTATATTGGGCGACTTCAACTACCCAAACATAGACTGGGAGCATTACTCTAGCTCCAACACCCTAGCCCAAAGGTTCCTAGAATTTATAAACTCAAATGCAATGGAACAACTTGTTACCACTCCCACAAGAGGGGAAAACATACTGGACCTGATCATCACCAACATGGGGACTCTATGCTCCAGACCAGAAGTGTATCCGTCACTGGTAAGATCAGACCATAAACTAATCTCACTGGATATTCACATCCCGACCCCACCCCCCTGCCTAGAAAACCACAGTGAAAAACTTCTCTAAAGCAAATTTTACACTCCTCAAAACTGAGGTGGAATCCTTCAAAGCCCCCGGGCCTGTAGAAAATACAGCCCAGACCGCAGAATCTTTTATAAACGCATTCTATGAACACCTTCAGGAATGCATGGATCATCGATCCCAAATAAAACCAAGACCCAATCCTCCAAAGGCAGACGTCCTGTCTGGTGGACCCCAGCCATAAACAAACTATACAATAGAAGGAGGAAGCTACTAAATGATAAAGCAAAATCCCAAAAGGGAAGGCATCACTGATCAGTATTAGCAAAAACTACGGGCACACATAAAATTGTCTAAGGCCAGCTTGAGAGAAAAATTGCACAGGACACTAAGGATAATCACAAGGCTTTCTTTAGTTATGTTAGGAACCTGGGTGGTAATTCCCAGATATGCTCAGAATTAGTCAAAATGACAAAAATACACAACCCACAGACATTGCCAACATCCTAGCTGACAGGTTCAGTGCAAACTTCTCCCCCTCCCACCAAAGGGCAAATATCTATCCCAGCAGAGTGCTGCCCCTGACATCTCAGATGCTCAGGTCAAAGCAAAAACACAGCATCAATGGGACCAGATGGTGTCCCGGGCCTACATGAACTCAAAGAAGAGCTAAACCCAAACATAAAACTACTGTTCAATCTCAGCCTTACTACAGGATATGTGCCCAAAGAGTGGTACAGCAACAGTGGTCACTCTCCATAAAGGTGGTGCCTCAACGGATCCTGGAAACTATCGCCCATAAGCCTGACTAGCTTGGTCTGCAAAGCTATGGAAAGGATCATCATGGACCTCATTAATAAATATATTGGGGACCTACAAACACTGGATCCTACCCAGTTCGGCTTTGTTAAGGCAGATCCTGCCTCTTAAACCTGGTTGATTTCTTTGAAACAGTCACCAAGGCCATTGATGAGGGGAAGGTGGTCCACACAGCTTACCTGGACCGGCAATATAGATAAGCCCACCAGCTTAAATATAAACCCCTATGTCACTAGATGGATTGCAAACTGGCTCAAGGACAGAACCCACATGGTTAGAATTGCTGGAGCCATGTCAGACTCCAAACCAGTTACAAGTGGTGTCCCACAAGGCTCAGTCCTGGGACCTCTCTTGTTCGGTATATATTTCTCGGAGGTACAGGCCAACATGGAAGGACTGTGGCTGACCAAGTTCGCAGATGACTGCAAACTGGGTGCCATAATCGACTCTCCAGCCGACACAAGCATCCTCCAAAAGGCCTCATAGAAACAGACAACTGGTGCCAGAGCCATGGCCTCAAGCTAAATGCCAAAAGTGTATAGTCATCCCTTTGGCAAAAACAAAGCAAATTACCACACAGGTGGAAATCCATTAAGTACAGAAGAAGTAATTAGGGACCTGGGGACCCAAGTTGATAGCAATCTCTCATTTGACAACCACGTGGCCAAAGTGGTTAGAAAAACATTTTATATAGCCCACCTAATCATGAAGGGATTCACATCTAGATCAGGGAGGTCATCGTGCCTCTTTACTCATCCCTCATCAGGCCCATAATTGAGTACAATGCCCTTTTGGGATGTACCTTACCAGACACCTGCAGCAACTGGAAAGACCCCAAAAGTACCTCACCAAGAGGATCAAAGGGCTCAAACAGATGCCATATGCTGCCCGGTTAAAGAAACTCCAGCTCTACTCAGTGGCATACCGCCTGTTCAGAGGAGATCTGTGCCTGGCGTATAAAGCCATGTCCAACCGGAATTAATGGACATGCTGCACCTCAGAAAATCCAAATCCCATCGAGCCACGCGCGAGACTTGAACCTCAGCACTGAAATAAATAGGACATGCTGGAGGGACAGATTCATAACCCAGAGGCTCCCTTCCCTCTGGAATAAAATCCCAGTCCAGGTTAGGCAGAGTCCCTCATTGACTCTCTTCAAGAGGTATCTTGATGAGTGGATGGGAGATCGGTATCACTTCTGTGTCACTGTTAGATAGAGGCATAGTATACTAACCTCAAAAAAGGGCATAGCAAAATAAATTTAAAATGGGTGGCGAAAGCCAAATACATTCTGGCTAGGCTTATAAATGCCCTAGGGCAGATAGCCTAGTATGAACCTATGAACCTATGAACCTATGAGTGCATTTGAGATTTAGACTTCTAGCATTGAACAACATTACCCCCTATTTTTGCTTGCCTGTACCTGCAATGGTGGTGAATTTGTCATTTGAACCTTGCCTAAAAAATGCACTAGGGGTGGCAAGAGCCTTAGCCAGTATCCAGAATCCCAGGGGTGACAGATGCAGGCCATCTCTGGCAAAGCATCATGGTCTGTCGACCATATCATCCCAGGCAGACAGATACTGGATCCCCTTAGAATGACACCAGAAGCTTAGCCAATTGTTGAAGTCAATCATTTTGTCCTTGTACTGCGGTATCATTCTGGGCGATGGCAGGATGCTTCTCAGGGCTAGGGTCATACCTGCCAGGGCTAAAAGATCAGAGAGCTCTTCCATGTCTCTTTTCATGTAGTCCAGGGAGGTACGTCTCAGGTCGTTCACACCAACATGGACAATGACAGAGTCATATTTGAACTTATTGTGGAGTGACCTGAGTGTGTGGGTTATGTGGCAGATCCTGGCACCTGACAAGCAGCTGACAGTAACCTTCTCCTTGTTTAGCCTGACTATAGAGTCACCTATCACTAGTGTGTTGGGTACGTTGTTTTGCCTTATGTGCTGTGGTTGAGTGGTACACTGAGTTTGTGAGCTATGTGTCATTTGGGTTGTATTGGAGGGTGGAGGTTGCTTGTGTTTCTGCTTTGGAGGTCTCTGTTGCTTGGACAGATTATTATTGAGAGCCTCCGTGAATGTTTTTGTGTTTCTATGTGTGGATTTTGGTGGTGTAGGTTTAGTGGTACTATGTGATGAGTGTGGTGTGGTGCAAGTGTTTACCTTAACCTTACCTTAACCTTTAGCATAACTGAAAGTTAAAGTAAGAAGGCATATATAGCTGGAGGGTAGCTTGTCTCTGCATGCAGTTCCACTTAAAGACTGTAAAATCTTTTCAGGCTGGAACATGACACACATAAGAGTGTATGTGTGCAAAAATGTGGCATCAATGTGCCCAATCTATTGGATTATGGGGACAGGTTTTCTGTCTTAATCATGTGTGGTCTTAGTTCTGTTAGTGAGTGATGAATATGAGGAAGGTAAGAAATAAGCAGACATTGATTGCAGCTGCCAGAAAAACCTGACATGTAGCTGGAATGCAAGAACATCCACTTTGAGGTCCAACTTCCCCTGCACAGGTACATGCATCAAACATAACCAGTTTACCCGTATTGAACATCAGTTTACTGTGATGCTATGGGGAAGAATAGGTAGGCTGAAGTTCTCAGACTGCAATATGATGTCCTGCCTACCCCCATAACATTTAGCCCTGTTTTAGTGAATCTGTTTCCTGATAGCTGTCAGGCTTTCACTTCTGAATAGGAAGGAATTAATGGTTAAAATCACAATACAGTGTCAACAAACACACCATAAGGGAAACTAATGGCTCAGTTGAGGAACTGGGGAGAAGATTAAGCTGGACATCTGTGGCATGTTTGTTCTTGAGGAGAAAGAAAAAAAAAAAACAAGAAAACAACTCAAGTATCACAGAAATCTTCACAGTGATGGCAGATCACTTAGGAGAGAGATGACACTTTAAGTTTGGAAATAACATGACTATGAATAAAGACATTCTGAACAGTGACAAAATGCTTGGATGTAGGTAATATGCTTCTGTTTGGTACAATGTTCAATGTATAAATCCAGAGCCTTGTCCTATTGTACCATATTGCTCAAACACTGTGCTTAGTCTTTATTTGGTTTTAATGCCAGCAAATGTCAATCATATTCCATTAAAGAATAGTTAAGTATAAGACTGTACACAAATATTAAAGGGCAAATAATAGTCACATCTGGCAACAGGTCAGTGATGGAAGTGTGTTTTCATGTTTGACAAGTGCAGCATTATTAAGACATGTGGTGTCTTTGCAGACATAAGCAAATATCTTGATGACAATTTGTTCTCAGAACAACTTTCTGCTTTCTTTTATTTTTTTTTAAATGTAGAAACCTAAAATATTTTAAAAATAAAACCTGACAAACTCTAGCATAAGTGCAGGATATTGGACAGTACTCCTAACCTACAGCACCTATAGCAGAAATGAGTTAAAGAAAAGTAAGAATAAATCACACATAAAGCTATGAATGAAATGTTAAACATATTGTCGTGATGATGTTAATAATCTGTCTTTTAAGGTAAGGTAAGTTTCAGCTGACAAAATGTAATTGTCTACTAAACCTATCATTAAAGATGCCTCAACCCATCCCGTTTAAATGATGCAAACCTACATACCTGTCTACAAGTAAGCATATTTTGTTACTTTTCCATGACACTTTTCTGTTTAGTTCATTTCAACTTATATTATCTGACCGATATGAATAAAATCAATGAGTGCTGCTATAGTTTCATCTCCTAGCAGAATAAAGGTATTAAAAGAAAAAAATAAAATTCCATTATAGCTGCTTACTTTAACTATAGTTTTATTAATTCAGTTGATAAAACTAATATCTCTGCCTGTCAGCTGTCTTATTTTAATTTAATCCAAAAAAAAACACAGAAAAAATGACCATCTATAGAAATAGCAATAAAAACGGATAGGACTCAGACCAAACTCTTATTTATTAGAGTGGTTAAGCGCTTTTCCTTTGTACATTGACAAACTTCATCAGAGTTTGGTCTAAGTCCTGGCCGTTTTTAGTGTTATTTTAATTTAAGTTTTAGAATCCTAAAATTCTTACTAAGTTAAATATTGTGAATGAATAAAAAAATGAATAACAAAAATCCAGAAAAAAATGAACCACTCAAATAATCAATATACATATGATTAAATATAAATAGCTGAAAAGGTACTAGAAGCAAAACAATTGTAATTGAATTTCAAAATATAAGTATTGCCATTCACATAACTGTCATGGGTGTATTTAAAAAAAAAAAAACATAATGGAAATCTGTACCAGAGTATTTTAAAGCAGAGTACAACAGCATAGTTACTATTGGAATTTACTCTTGAATCTACTCTCTGTGCCTGAAATTGAAAGAAGCAAACAAGCGAAACACAATGTCAGTAAAACAAAATTAATCTGTGAGACACGATGAAAATGCTATGATTAATAGTATCAAAAGTGACAAAGAGAACAAGGATGACCAATACAGGATATTCACTCAGGAACTGGTTTAGTATGGACTTTAAACCTCTCCCACTGATGTTCCCAAGATGCTTACATTGGAGCAGCTCAATATCAGTTGGCAAGGTCAAAACTGAACCTGACAAAAATGGTAACCTGCTCCAGAAAGATATAATTAGCTGCTCCCTACTGAAATGTCAGCACTCGAAAATGCCGAATGCCAACAAGCCGAAAAAAGAACCAAAAACATAGGAGAAGAACAAATCTTGAAAATCACTCATCTCCTTTAAATTTTTTTTGAAGGGGGGGGGCAAGCTCCCCTTGCAACTCTCCATGTAAAGGCAAGCCTCCCTCCCACACCCATGAACTTATATATATACTAACTCTGAGAATGCCATACTTCAAGAATATTCTGAGAAATGGCATCTCAGAATTAGTACATGTAAGTGTTCTTTTGGCCATACGGTCTCCATATATCAGGACTCACTCTAGCGGGTCCTGAAATTTCAAATGGTTACCATTATGAGCATTCTTTTGTCTCATCCAGGACAATCTACACTGCCTATGCTGGCATGCTGTCACCTAACTTGTATTTTGAAGTACAGTTGTAAAGAACAAACATTCAATGCACATCTGCTTTCACTTTGAAGAGTAGAACTTAATTTTCCAATTAACATTCATAAATGTTATTTAGGCCTATGCACAATATTGTAAAATGAAATCAAATATATTTGAATACACTTTTCAGAGTTATTTTCAAAAGCATAATATATATCTCTTAAATTCATGGTAATCCACCAACATTATAACTTTTTTTTACATTCTTATCTCTTACTGGCTATTCCTGTCTTTCTCTCCATGGTTAACATACTTTAATGATACTAGTATATTTTATCCTGGAGGAAGTACAATTTACATATTTTGTCCCATGTGTTACTTGTTTTTCAATTTGACTCTCCAAGAATAGTTATTAATTCACTAATCTGGTTCTGGCACTCCAAACTTATGCTTATTGCTGTCTCTGCATCACTTACATTTCTAACAATTTGAACGGCATTTATCAAAGAGAGCAGTAAAAGTTCTTTGGTGTTATGCCAATTTTCACCTAGTCAGTATAACTACTACCTCAGATCTCCCTTGAAACGTGGCAAGCAGTCAAGTGGGACTAATCCAGTCAAGAAAGAATAATTAACAAAAGATAAAAATCTTAGCAGACTTTATTATGATTTTATTTTATTTATTTATTTTCAGTTTGATGACTGGGGAGGTCCACTGGGCTCAGGAGCCCGTTTTCAGTGGAGGCCCGGGGAGAAAAGCTCCACATTACACAGTGAAATTAAAAAACAACAGATAAAATTAAAATTAAGATTCAAAGATACAGATACATTAAGATACAACAGATAATATTACGTTTTATGAATGCTGGTAAATTGTGATACAGAGACAGTATCAGGTACAGTGGTTACATAGCATATGAGTCATATATTTACATGGTTGGTTAAAAAGGTTATATAGAATCTGAGTCTTGTTATGGCAGAGTGGTAGAACAAGCATAAATGTTAGGGAGGGGGGAAAAAAGGGAGAGCAAACTGTTTACAATATTTACATTATATACACAAGACAACAGTAAAGAATAAGTAAAATCCATGGAGCAAAGTTGTTGGAAATAGGAGTAGTATGGAAATACAATTAGTGTAGAGAGTAGAAGGCTAGGTGGGGAAAGTGCAGTTGCACTTCCAATTAGAGAACAAGTAGGAATGGAGTTGGGTTTTGAAGTTGTCAGGGTTTTCTGTCATTCGTAATGAAGGAGGGAGAGAATTCCATTAGGAATAAGGAAAAGGACAGGAGGTGCTGTCCGGCAGGTCACTTTGGTGTGTGGACAGTGATTAGGTTTAGGTGAACAGATCTAAGTGGCCTGTTAGAGGTGTATGGTTGTAGGATGTTGGATAGTGCAGGACATTTAGAGGGGTTAAATAATAGCCTATGGGCAGTGGTAAGTTGGAGGTAGTCTAGAAGGTTGGGAAGCTCTAGCCAGTTTAATGAGTGGAGGGCAGAACAATGGTGGGAGGAGTGTTTGGCTTTGACGGCAAATTTTGAAATTTTATTATAACAACTTTCCATTTTTGTGGAAATGGAGGCAGATAAGTTAGTTAATAGAGGGGCACCATACATTAGTGAGGGAAGAAGATAGGTAGTGGTGAGGGTTTGTCTAGAAGAAGGAGAGAGATAGTGGATGTTTCTGTATAGCAGGCCAAGTTTTTGATGTGTTTTCTTGATGTTGAGTTGAATATGGGTGTCAAATTTTAGGTTTTCATCTATAGTGACCCCAAGTAGTTTGGCATAGGGAACAATTTCTATGGTTGAATTGTTATGGCTTCTAATTTGGAAGGAGTTTTTGTCAAGAGGGAAGGATTTTGAGGGGGGGAGAGTAGTAATTTGGATTTGTTAGCATTTAGAGGTAGGTGGTTTTGGAGCATTCAGTTCTCAGTGGTGGAGAAAGCAGTTTGAGTGTATGATAGAAGTTCTGGGAGGTTGGTGGTACAGCAGAAGTGGAGTTGTCAGCGTATTGTACGATTTTAGTATTTGGGATGGCAGAGTGGAAGTCATTGATAAAGATGTTGACTAGCATAGGGCCAAGAATGGAACCTTGGGGAACTCCAGTGGGGGTAGGAAGGAAGTTAGAGGTGCCTTTCCTCCATTTTACAGCTTGAGATCTATTGGATAGGTAACTTGAGAACCAGGATAGTGTATTGTGTGAGAGGTTGAGGTTAGCAAGGTGGCTAAGGAGATGAGTATGGGAGACAGTGTTGAAAGCCTTGGAGAGATCTAGTAGAACTGTTGAACTGTAGAACTGTTGAAACTATTTTACCAGTGTTGCGGACACGGTTGACTATATCTAGGAATGAGTAGAGCAGTTATAGTGCTATGGCCAGGACAGAAACCATGTTGGGTTTGAGAGATGAGGTGGTTTTTGATAAGGAAGAGCATTAACTGAATGTGAATGGATTTTTCCAGTATTTTTGATATTGGGGAGAGGATGGCTATGGGGCGAAAGTTTGAGGTATTATTATTTATACCACCTTTGTGGAGAGGATGTATAAAGGCAGCACGCCACAGCTTGGGGACATATGATTCCTGTATGGATCTGTTGATTAGGATACTAATAGGGAGGGTGATTCCATCTGCAGCAATTTGTAAGAATTTAGATGAAATGTTATCTGGGGCATTAGAGCAAGGTTTTAGTTTGCTGAGAAGTTTTTTTATATATGAGGTAGAGACTGCTTTAAGTTCAAAGGTGGGGGTGGGTTGGGTTTAGAGGCTGGGGTAGAGTGACTGAACTGTGTGGATGGGTTAATTGGGAAGGTCTTATTTAGTTCAGCTATAGAGTTAGTAAAGAAAGAGTTGAAAAGAGTGGCAATTTCTGGATCGGACCTGGTAGTGTCAGGGCAAGGATTATTTTTGGTGCCTGGGTTGAGAAGTGAATTAAAGGACTTCCAGAATTGTTTAGGATTTTTGGAGTGGTTGGCTTGGAGTGTCATATAGTAGGATTGTTTGTCTTTGGATATATGTCTTTTAGTAAGGTTGCGGAGTTGCTTATATTGAATAAGGGTCTCTGGTTGTTTATTGTGCTGAGAAAGTTTCCAGCATTTGTCTCTCTGTTGCATAAGTTTTTTGGTTTCCCTAGTTAACCATGGGGCGGATTTGGATTTGACTCTTATAGTTCGGGGTGGAGCTTGGGAATTAAGTACATTTAGGAAAGTAGAGTTAAAGGACTCGACGGCTCTGTCAAGTGATAGAGTTTTTAGATTGTTCCAGTTAGTTTGTTTGAGGGTATTAGAGAAAGTTAGAGGGCTGAAGTTTGTTAGGTTATGTGTATGTAGGTATTGGTGCTGGAGAGGGGGAGACTGGGTTGCTCGGTGGATGAAGGCTGGCAGGTGGTCACTAAAAGAGTCGGGAAGGATGCCTGAGTCCAAGATGTTGTTAGGGTGGGTAGCTAGGATCCAGTCCAGTGTAGATCCTGGAGGATTGATTTTTTTGGGTCTAGTGATAGAGTTAGTTAATTGAGTAAAGTTGAATAGATTGACAGATATGGCTGGGTTTAGGTTATTAATTTTGTTCCAATCTATATTAACATCTCCTAAAATGTAGGTCTCTAGGTTAATGTTAGTTGAGGCCCATTGGAGGATTTCTTCAAGGGTGGTAGTATTGTTACCTGGGGGAATATAAAGGGATATGAAGCAAATACTTTTGTGAATATTCATTTGTAGTAAACCTATTACTAGTTCAGCATTGTAGAACTAGGGAATGGGGTTTGGGTATGGAATAATGGGAAGTAGATTAGAGAATATCAAGGCTACTCCTCCACCTTTTCTGTATGATTTCTGAGACAGAGATGGTTTTATCCAAGTCTCAAAGATGGCTACAATGTCAGGAAGGTTGTGGTGAAGCCAGGCATGGAAAAGAGTAGCTTTATTTCTTAGACTCTGGACGTTGAGAGTGACTATTTTTAGGCTTTTAAGGTTAGTGGTATTGGTACTTCTTGGGGGGATGAGATTGTTAGTAGTGCTAAGTCCAGGGTTTGGGTGGATATCACCTGATAGAAATAGGTGGATGAAGAAGGGAGATAGCAGGAAATTTAGTTTGCCTTTTGACTGTTGTGGACAATAGATCAGAGCTTTAGGGAAGTTATGTTTTGTTGAGCTGGGTAAGATCTTTGGTTTAAAGTAGTGGAGAAGATTGGGCTGTAGTAGTGACGATGATATGGTATGGAAGTGAGTTGTGGTGGGGGTGAAAAGTGGAATGGGAGTTGAGAGGTGGGAGAGAAAAGAGGGGGGAAGAGGAGAGGAAGTATAGGAGGTAGTATGGTGCAATGGAATTAGAATTAAGAGGGTGATGAAAGGGATTTGTAGTGCTTGAAGGAATGGAGAATGCATAATGTAATGGATTAAGTATGTAAGATAGAGAAGTATGGGAGGTATAGTATAGATAGGGTAAAAGACAGAGAAAAATCAAAGGGTGTAGGGTGTAGTATAGTGTGTGTGGGGAGTGGCTTTAATTGAAGGGAGGATAGAAGGAGGTATGTGTGGGGATTGTTGATGGGAGGAGAAGAGAAGGGTGAGAAGGCCAGTAATTGGTGTGGTAGAGAATGGGAGGAGTCTACTGGAGAGATAAAAGTGCAAGTTGTGGGGGTGAGTGAGATTTGGGGGTAGGGTAGGGGAGTGGAGTGGGTAGAGGCAAGTGAGTGGAACAGCTAAGGATGAACAATCAGTGGATTGCTGATTGCTCAGATAAGTGAAAGTGTGGATGAGTAGCGAATAATAAAAGTAAAGTGGTAATGTTCAGAGGAGGAAAGTTGTGTTTACAGAAGAGCAAAAGATATGTGAAGGAAAGATAGGAGCAAGGTATAGGCAGCAGAATGTAATAGAAGTAAATTATAGGATAGCAGGAGCAGGGTATAGGCATCAGAAAGTAGAAGATGTAAATTATAGGATAGCAGGATGGACTAATGGATGGGATTGGATAAGGGTGCCACCTAGTGGACAGATAATGTTATTACAGCAGAAGTAAATGTCTGGGAAAGGCTGGTCAAGGACTAGATACTAATTATGAATCAGCTAAAGGAGGCAGCAATAGAGGGACTAAAGGTCTGTAATCTATCTACTGGATACG
Organism: Protopterus annectens; assembly: GCF_019279795.1. NCBI lineage: Eukaryota > Metazoa > Chordata > Ceratodontiformes > Protopteridae > Protopterus > Protopterus annectens. The sequence goes on from NC_056727.1 coordinate 743,435,940, forward strand.
GAGGAGGGTATGGCTGCTGGCAGTCCTGGCTAGAAGCTTACAATTACAAGCAACAAGAAATATACAATACTAAATGTCAGCTTTTCTGTCAGTATTAGGAGAACACATACTTTCTTTCTTCCTTTCCTGGAAGAGCACAGGGATAAGACAGCAGGTGATATGGAAAGGTCCTTAGATTCCAGATAGTCAAATTCTTAACCTCAAGTGGAAGGAAGGCAAGCTGGAGAGCTGGGAATAATTAGGGAGCAAGATTTCCCCTTGATTTTAGTCCTCTATCAACAATTCACATCTTAACTAAATACTAACGCAGAAGGAGATTTGTTACTGCCATGAAAACTGTGTGTGTGCATGTGCGTGCACACGCGCGCGTGTGTGTGTGTGTGTGTGTGTGTGTGTGTGTGTGTGTGTGTGTGCATGTGTGTGTGTAAATGACAACTGGTAACATTTTTGAAGGTAAGGGATAATTCCTTTTCTACATGTCTGTTACACTGATATATTACAGCAATGTGAAAAGAGGAGGCAATGGCAGTGTTACTGGTACTCTAAGGTTATAGTATTTAGTACTTGGGTATTTATTTGCTACAAGTTGTTTACACTGTTGGGAATATGTTTATTCTTTTCCTCTTTAGTGTACATATATCAGTTATGAGAGGCTTTACTCTTTGTTTACAAGTACCATTAATCTGAAATACTACCAAAACAGGCTATTGGAGCTAAACATCACATATAGCAAAATAAAGAGAGCAGTCTATGTACTAAACATGGAAATCAGCAGGCTGTTAGTTAATTCTCATCTGCCATCACATTCTGTGTTTTTTGTTATTTAAGAGCAGTTCATCAAAAAGAGATATAGTTGCTATAGACCAACTCAACATTCAGACATCAAGGGCAATGTCTCTTTCAAAATATTGCTTCAAAATTATAGCATATTGTTTACTTTTCCACAAAAAAATTTCTTTGGGCATGCAATATTTATTTATTTAGTTATCCATTCATTCATTCATTCATTCATTCATTCATTCATTCATTAATTCATTCATTACTCAGAGATAGGATTGAATATAACTGGCAGTTGATGCATTCCTGATCAAACGCCCATATGGAAATTGCAGGGTAGTGGCCACTGACATGATTTGAAAAGGTGCGTACTTGGTGATATCTATTTTTAATGCTTGTTAGGATAATATCTAATTTAGTTGGTTTAGTCTTGTTAGTTGTTTATTTGTTTAAGCTTGTAATATTGCAAACATCTTTTTTAGGGGAATGAACGTTAGGGCTGCTGCATTCATGTCAAAATCACCAAAAATAACAGCATTATTTGGGATGCCTATAGGGCATGTATCTGTGAAGAGTAGTTGTAGGCTGGGAAGATAGTGGTAGTAAATAAGAAATACCTATGTACAAGTGATTATGACCACATAGTAAAAGATGGGCTAAACCCCCAAAGTGAGTCCTGTCACTAGTGGCATTAGCTTTTATGACCTGGATAGTGTCAATTGGGGGTATTTTTGTTAATTAGTACAGTTATACTGCCACCATTTCATGGCCGTAGTCTATTATTGCAGAATATGCTGCTAGCTGACTTAATAACTGAGTAGGGATCTTCAAGCCATGTTTCAGGAATGCCTGTTGTATGTGGGTGTTCTGTATGGTGCCATGCTTCAAATGTAAAATCTTGGCATCAATATCAAGAAAAACTAATACGGGTTTTGACTGGAGACCTGGTGATAGTACTTTGTAGTGCATGGAGCTTTATGTACTCTATGTAATCTGTATGTAATACCACTTACAGGAAATGAAGAAAAGAGGAAGCGAGTGCAAAGTGTTTTACCATGCTCAAACGGACAACAGCATGCCTGTCAATGTCTTCACTTACGAATTCTGGACAAATACAAAAATAGTGGCTAAAAGATCAAAACTGGGGACAGTTTTTAAGTTTTGATCTGATTTACCTAAAAAGTTAATAGAACAACATGCACTTCCTGAATAATAATATGTGGCAGTACTGATTCTCATCCGCAGTGATTTGCCAGATTATAAAAGATTTTAGGAGGCAGAAGACACAAATATGAGTCAAAATCATGCTGGTTCTGCAAAATTAGGGATAGCTGAGACATACAGCTGGCAGCCGCAGAAATGAAATATCTCTCTGGCAGAAGGTAAAACAACTTTTAAAAGCTGCTAAGACACTTCGCTCTGCTGCTAATTTTGTTTGTAAGTGTAGCAGAATCTTCGAACTTCTAACAGCTTTTAAAAAAGCATTTAAAAGTAGATTTACCATCTGTCACTGCTCTTTGCTGACTGGTACACTCCTTGTCATTTACCTAATCATAAAAGTCCTTTGAGGCATGCAACAAACTTCTGTTAAGTACCTCTAAGTGCTGCAATGATCAAGTCTTGCAGTAGGGAAGGACTTAACAAGTTTATCTTTTTTTCCCAATATCAGAGTTCAATCACATCACTCCATGCACTACAGACTTGTTAAGCACACACACACACACACACACACACACACACACACACACACACACACACACACACACACACACACACACATATATATATATATATAATAAAATACATATACATACATATATATATGTATATATGTGTGTGTGTGTGTGTGTGTGTCTGATGATTGTGAAAGTCTGACTGGGGAAAGCCTATTTTCAGTGAAGGACTGAGGAGAAAAGCTTTAGGAAATTCATTTAAGATACCCATGACAGCACAAATTATTTACAAAGGTATATAGTTTTCATAGTTTCATTGTTTCTGATAAGCTGAGTAGAGGTCAAAAGACTATTATAAATTAGGCTCAAAGGTCACAAAGTAGACATTTAAACCAAACCAGGTATCTAAAGAATTCTTAAATGATTCTAGTGAGTTACATTTCATTTCTTGTAATGGCAATGTGTTCCATGACTTCACAATACTTTTGGTGCTAAACCTTGATTTAAAAGTGTATTTGGATTTTGTTATTTGAAAGGTATAATTTGCCCACTTGAAGTTCACCCTGATTGCAGCAACTCAATATTTAAAAAAGGTTGTGTTTCTTCATCATAAAGTGTATGATATACTAGGCACAATCTGCCATGTAGCAACTGATAACAGATACAAAACTGATGTTTGATATGAGATTGTCTTGCACTCAACTCTTTTAGCAAATTTTCTTTGAACACTTTAGTAGGGAGAGGTCACCTCTTGAATATGTACAAAAAAATGAGTTGTATTCAATTAAGGTCTGATATACATTGTAAATAGTTCAATAGGACTGAAACAGATCTGGTTGAAAATTTTCAGGCACTTCATGAATAATGTGATTTCCCAAAATAAAAGGCTGTTCAGGTCGGAAATGGCAAAATAAATAACATCACTCTTATATAGATTGATATTAAGCTGCAGTTTATTTAACCATTCATATAGTTCAGACACACATGAACTGAAAGCTTAGTAATCTGATAATAATATTAAAAAATGCTCTAATTTTAAAGCCATCAACATATTTAGACAGGCCAAAGTGTCATCAATAGGCAAAAATGAAAATAAAAAAGTTGAACAGTATAGGGCCCAATACTGAGCCCCTTGAAACACTAGTTCTAATCTCTGACCATTTTGAAAAGTGGAAATGAACTTTAATACTCTGATATCTCTGTAAAACCCACCACTTAACCATTCAGTAATATAAGGGTTTATCTTATACTTTTCCAGAGAGTTAATTATTGCTGCATGATGGATACTATCAAACGTTCCTGATATATTTAAGCATGCAGCATCCACACTAAGACCACTATCTAAGGCTTCACTAACAATTTTGTAAACTACAGTCATACTAGTAAAAGTTTCCCCAGAAAACCATGTTGTTTAAGATCCACAAGTGCTAGAACATTCTCATGGGTGCTCAGGAGTGATAAACACCTCTTAAAACACTTGTCCTTAAGTGATATCAGTCTTATTGGAGGACAGTTAGTAGTATCATCAAAAAATTCACTGTTATGCATCAGTACAATATTTGTCAGCTTCCATGAGTCGGGAACGGTACAGGTCACTAATAACATATTTAATAATGAGGTTAAAGGGTGGACCAGTTGCCCAGAAAGGTAACAAATGAATTAACACGGAATAGAATCTGACCATATTTAATGTAGATTTCACAATATCCTCTATAATTAATGAACATGAAGTATGAGATTTATCTGGAATTGGGATTTCACCAATAACTAAAGTATATGGTTAAACTAAGGTGGTAAAGTAGCCATTTAAAACGTAATCTATTCCAGAATTACAAAGAATTGTACCCTGATTATGAATAACACCACTTCGAATCGGCATTACACAGATAGTTTGTAAGATATCTAGATAAAAACAAATAATTGTTCTGTAGTGACACTAGACACAGATGAAAAAGGTATTTCTTCTGTGGTGACATAATGCATGATATTAAATTCAAAGTAAAACACATTTGGTATGCAAACAGTTCATATATGGAGCTACTTTAAATTTTCGAAAAGCCAAAAGGTTGAGTTGCAAAACAGCGAGACAGAAATGACAAAAGTTTACATTCACGAATGTCTAGATTGTAGGTTTTCACCATGAAAGGAGTGAGTTGGCCATTGTGGTGAACTTTGCCCTTTTCTTCACTGTAGTGCAATCTCAGAGTTGGTATATTTAGTTGGGTGGTGTGGGGGCAAAGCCCCACATTTGGGTGGGTTTTATTTGCTTTGGTTTGTTTTTTTAAGTTTTGTTTGCCGTTTGTTTACTTACCAGGAGAAAATTTATGATGATCTGGACATTCATGAATGTAAACTTTCATTGTTTTCATCTCACCGTTTTGCAACTCGACATTATGGTAATTCGTTATTTTGACATAGATCCATATATATATATTGATATGGGTCTACTTCTCTTCATCGAAAGTACATCACTTCAAAAAAGAGAAGTAGACCCACACTTACATGAAAGTGCACTTAACCGAAAGTGCACTTCGCGAAGAACGGCTCAATAATAGCTACATAAATGTTGTGTGGTGTGCTGTTTTGATGTGTGATATATAAATAGTATATTGTGGTATGAAATGGTTATATGTATATAGCACATATTATAGTAGTAAAATCGGAGAAGCTTGTGAGGTGTTGTTAAAAACAAAGTATATAATGCAACAATGCAGACACATTTGCCTGTCATTAAGAGAGAGATTTTTGACCAGGAGTGGAGACTGTCACAGAAACATGACAAGACACCTTAATCAGAAGAAACAGATGAATGCCTGGAGCTTAATTGTGGATACTCAGAGAGCGCCAGACACCTTCTTTTAGATGTAGGAATTATAAAACAGCTTGATAAATTGGAATATCAAGTCTGTGGACTGCAAGACATTCTTGTTTTCCTTTCAGACTTTATAAATTAACTGAATGTGACTGCTAGCAACTAGATAGTATATTATTTTGGGTCTATATTAGAAGGCCGACTCTTTAGGTGATCGAACACCTAAACATCAATCTTCTAATATCGAACCGCACAATGTTGAATGTCCCAGAGAAACATGTCCCTCGGCCACAACACAAAAACATTAATTTACATCTAAATTAAGTGGGGGGTTTCACCTCCCACACCCCCCAACTAAATATACCAACTCCAAAATCGATCAACAGTAGGTAAATAGCAAACTCCGGTGAATGGCCAAGGGAAATCTTTCCCTACATTAAATCGTCCGTTCACCATTTTTTGCTTTCAATATTAGAAGATCGATGTTTAGGTGTTCCATCACCTAAACATTCAGTCATCTAATATAGACCCTATTTTTTCTGGCTATGCTGTTTTTTGATGGAAATCAATTGTACAGTCTAGCTCTTCACTGTAAATAAAGTGCATATGAATTGATAAGATTGTTGTCAGTGCTAGCTATATACTACACTATTACTTAGCGGTTCTAAGGTCCTAAGGACGCAATCAGTCATGAGGGACTTGGGATCCCAGGTTGATAGCAAACTGACTTTTGACCACCATATTGCCTCTGTTGTATGGAAGGCTTTCTACATGGCCCACCTCATAAGTAAGGCTATCTCATCGAGGGACAAGGAGGTCACAACATCCCTGTATTCTTTCCTTATAAGACCTATTATTGAGTACAATGCCCTTTTCAGCATGTACATCACAAAGCACATGCAGCAGCTGGAGAGATGCAGAGGTTCCTCACCAGAAGAATCCAGGGCCTCAAACATCTACCCTACACAGATAGGCTAAATGCCCTGTCCCTCTGCTCCGTCTCATATAGACTTCTTAGAGGTGAAATCTGCCTGGCATACAAACCAATCTCAGACCTTGATGGGACTTCTGCATATCCGCAAGTCAAGCTCCACTCGAGTAACCTGCATGTGTGACCTCAACATGTTGTATGACATCAGTAGGACTTGGTGGGACATATTTGTGCCCCAGAGACTCCCCCTTCTGTGGAATAGGCTCCCTCTCCATGTCAAGCAGAGTACCTCATTAACTATTTTTAAGCACAACTTTGATAACTGGATGGGGAACAGAAAATACACCCCTGGGAGTCCACCTGTGTTCCTGCTGGACATGGGGATCAGGTGCTGACTTGTTGGAACATGGGCTACATTCTTGGCTAGGCTTGTGGAGGCCTCAGGGTCAATAGCCTAGTAACTTCCTATGATCCTCTGGTGTGGTTTTGTAAATAAAGAATTGTAGTATGATTTTGGAAATGGAAGACTGGAGGGATATTGATTTTTTAGTTTTGGTATGATTTCATGAATCATCAAGAAAAGGTGGGGTTAGTTTTAGTTTATTTTTAATTCTTTAGAATTTAATTTTAGAGATTATTTTTATATTAGCTTGCACTGGGGCCTTTGTTTTGGAAGTCAAGTTGGTGGGGGCCTCATTTTGGGGGGATTTGGGGCTTAGAATGGCATATCTTATTATTTGGAACCATGTTTTGCGGTGTTAGCTCATTTAAGTGTTTGTGTAAGATTTGCTAAAGAAGATGAATGTTTTCAGTCAAGATTTTCACTGAAAGAGATCTTTGTGGGACATGATGTTCATCTATATTCTTTATTTTATAAGGTGTGTGCATAATTTTAATTATGTGAGTTTATTTGCTGTAATGTATATGAAACTGGTGTTTACTGCAATTATTAGAAAAGGGTAGATGGTGCTTTATAGTTTAATATATTCTAATGCAATGATTTGTGCCTTCTTTTTTCTAGATGTTCTTTTGTGGAACATGTTGTATGTAGACATTTATTTCTTACTGAAAGTGCAATTTTTTTTTTGTAGGTGATTTTTTCACTTGGCACTTACTTTGAAATTATTGATCTTTATTTGAGAGAATCTATTGTTTTCATGTGGTACTGTATTTCTTTTAGGTGTGCCAGTAATCCATCTTCCAATTGGTGTGAATTTCTGTGTCACTTATGTGAATATTTTCCATATTTTAATGTTTACATGTTTTCATTATATGTGTTCTTATAATTTTATATTTTACTGTAGGTAATAGGGAGGTAGATCGGTTTGTTATCTACCTTGCAGTATACATTGGTCACATTTCAGGATATTGTCAATTAGGATGTCCAAGAGTTTTGTTTATACTGCAATTTCAGTTTTTGCTGGAGGGGTTTATTTGTTTATGGCTTCTGAGTATAGTGTAATAAAGTTTCAATTTGTCTACGCTTTGTTTTTTTTTGTTTTTTTTTTTTAGATTTTATTTATTTTCCTTTAGAGCATTGTTTTTGTTGATTTCATGTAGTGCTTGCGTTTATATCTACATGAAGTATGGGGTTTTGTTAATTATTATATTTAGATCATGATGATGTGGGAAGTGCAGTGGTATATTACTGATCATTCTTATGTTAAATATAAAAATACAAAGTACCAATATACTATCTCTCAATTGCCTTTAATTTTAGTAGGCAATTGATCGAGACCTGATAATTGAGACCAGGCCAGTTTTAGGGCATTCAACTTAAGCTGCCAGGAGAGTTCATGTTTTTCAAGAACCAAAAACCATGGTCCCCCTCTGTCATTTGTATGAATCTGTTCAATGACAGAAAACTTGAAGGTGTGATCTGGGTATTCTGCAACATGTTTGATCAGGGCATTTGTATCTTTTTTGGTCTTCAGATTGTATATGCGCTCATGTATCTTGTCTTGTAATCTCCTCTTAGTCTTTCCAATATAGAACCCAGGACAAAATGTACAATGGGCACAGTAGACAACTCTGGTAGAGTTGCAGCTAAATTTGTTTCTAGGTTTAAGCAAGGTATTGTTGTCAACAAAGGTACTACCTTCAACTATAAATCTGCAATATGGGCAGCATCTACATTTCTTCGTGCCTACGTTTGTGTTTCCTGGGGAGTAAGTACTTTCAAAAATGTTCTTCAGGTTCTTGCCTTGTTTAAAAACAAAATTAGGAGTAAGACCCATTTGGTCTCGTATATTTCTTTCGTTCATGAGAATGCAACAGTTTTTTTCTCACAATGTATTTTAGAAAAAACTGCCAAACTAAATACTGTAATAAAAGAATTCTTGAATCTTTCTGTATTGTTGGTGTTATTAGTAATAGTAATAGTAATAGTACCAGTTAGGTTGGTGGGTGTTGAGCACAAAATTGGGAGAAAATATTTTTGTTCGCATTTATTTATAACTTTGAGCATCAGATTGTTGACAAAGTTAAAAGGATAGTCGCGTTTAAGAAACATGTCTTTGAGCAGGCAACATTCATCCCAGAAGCATTCATCATCAGTGGTCATGCGGGCAGCTTGAACAAACTGGTGTTTTATGACAGCTTTTTTTGTGTATGGGGGTGGCACTGGTAAAATTGAGAAAACTGTTGGAATAAGTTTATTTTCGGAAAACTTTTGAAGTAAAATGTTTCTGTATGGTATCTTTTGTAAGCCAAATGTTAAGGTAGGTAATGTGGCTGTCATGAGTTTGATGTGTGAACTTCAAAAAAGAAGCAGCATTGTTGATCTAATCAATAAGTGAGAGAATCTTAAGACTATTGTCATCCCATAGAATAAAAATATCATCCAGATAGCATGTATAAATCTTACATGATATAAAAAAGCTGAATCAAAAATAATTTATTTCTCCTATTAGATTATAACTGTATTAGCAAAGAGACTCCCGCATTCTGCTCCCATTGCAACTCATTTCATTTGTAAAAATATTTCCTTTTCAAAAATGATGAAATTGTTTTCCAGGATAAGTTCAAGGAGATTTTCATATATGTTAATTTCATCTTGTTTCACACTCTTGTCTACCAGGAATTCTGTAAACCACTCAACACCAAGTTGGTGCGGGATTACTGTGTATAAATCTTTCACATCAATGGTGATAAAGGTAAATGATTCCTTGATAGGTATTTCATTAATTTTCCATAAGAATTCCCAAGAGTCATGGCAGACATGTTTCAGAACATACAAGATCCTTAATTTTAGTGTCTAGGAATTTAGCAATAGGGTGGGTTATTGAACCCCTAGTATATACAATGTGGCAGAATGGTGGTTGTGTTCAATCTTTATGCAGCTTCAGAATCTCAGAAATGCATGGAGTAGAAGGTTTGTTTGCACTCAAGTCTTCTATAGAAATTTGTTTATCACTGAGCAAATCTTTTAAGTTTATTCTTATTTTGTTGTATGCTATATTCGCTTCACTTATTGAGACTTTTATATATGAATCATTGCCTAACAGTTTCCGCATTTTTTACTATAATCAGATTTGTCCATAATATTAAGTCTACCCCCCTCCCCTTATCTGGCTTCATGATTCTTATAGAATTATTATCCTGAAGTTTTTGTAGAATAATTCTTTCTTCAGCAGTAATGTTGCCCTTATGTTTAATGTGTTGTCTGGACACTAAATTACAAATATCCATCTCACAAATTTTGTAAAGACATTGAATAACTGGATGTGGGGGGATTGAAGGTGCTAGATATATGCAATGGACTGAGAGTTGTGTTCAAGTTTTGAAATAAAAAGTTAAAGTTAAATTTTCTTATGAATAACTTAAGGTCCATTAAAACTATTGATAAATCAATTTCTCTATGGGGGATGAATGTCATCCCTTTAGAAAAAAGTTACAGCATTATTCAGTGATTTTATAGAGGAGAAACTGTAGATGTGGAAGTCACCATCAGTATTATTTACATTATTACAGGGTGGTGAGAGGGCGTCATTGTTTGTAGTCCCAGAAGGCCCAGGGAGTGGCATACGGGTGACGTTCAGTTTCTCTCTCTCTGTTCTGTCCCCTTTGTGCTCTCATTCCTCCCCTCTGTGGATATTTGCCTCGAGGGGCTGCTTGTCATTGATTGGAGAATTTTGTGGATACCTTCTTATTCTCTCTGACCTCCTTAATGGTGGAAATTCTCCTTCGCCTCAACATTGTCCAGGCATGAGGAATTATATTGTTACTCTTCTGTGACCAGATCATTTTCTAGATTGTTAAATTATTTACTATCCCAGGTTTGTGAGGTAGGGGGTGAGGGTATGCAATATTTTTAGCGTACCCTCTATGGTCCTGATGTAGTTTCTTAAGTTTCCGGTTCTTTATGGTTTAGACTTGTTGGTCTATACTTTTTAAAAATATGTACATATTCAGTTTTAAACTCTTTGTACTGGATATCAAAAGTAATACTATGGTCCAAACAAGATGTTTCGGCTATGAATTCTTCAATTAGTTTGTTGTTATGTTTGACCAGTAAGTCCATATACTCACAGCCATGCCTGTTGAAAAGTGCAATAAGGTCAAAATCTAGTGGTGAGTCAGGGACAAGGCCTGATGGGAAACATCACATTCTGAGGCCATTTAGGACCATGTTGGTTTGGATGCATTCAAGAAAATATGCATTATCTAGCTGGAGCCATTTTATTTTACTGAGCACTTTACAAACAAGCACTTTTATATTTATATGTAACTTATATTTTTTACAAAATGTATTTTCTGGTTTTGCATTTATTATTCATTATATTGGTTCTGGTATAACACCTTATATGCCACAGTGCCTTTTCTAGCTACATCATTGTCTCTAAATATTTTTGCTTCTGAACAGAGGCTAGGCAATTGTGATTACTCTATCAACTTTGAAACTAGACTATAAAAAGGCCTGTTTTTTCAAATGCTTTTATCTGGTGAAGATTTTTAGTTTTAGAAGATGAAAGTGCTTATCTTACAAATTTTATTTTCAGCTTCTATCAACAAAAGCTAGTGGATTTTACTACAGTGTTTTTTTAGAGCATCTTTTGGTTGCACCTGTGTTCTGTGCCACACACACCTGGTTTTAGTTTGTCTTTCTGTCTTCCTAGTCTGTTTGGTCAAATAAATCACAGAAAGGCACTGAAAGAAGTGAGAGCCTTTAATTAATATGTATATGGACAGGGGTCACCATACGGATTTGGTTTTAGAGGTTAAGTCAGGAAGTCACAAAGGGTAGGCATGACAAATTTGCCCCAATTTTGGGAATAGAAAATATGACTCCTATTAATGATGGTACGTCGGTTTCCCTTGGTAAAATGTTAGAAAACGAAAATAATTATGAGTGTGCTTACGTGAGTGATTTTAGTGGTGATTCTGATGACATTAGGAAAATAATGGAAAAGGAACGGGCAAAACTTGCAGAACTATCAGACCTACATTTGATCTTAAAAAAACACTGAAATGTATTTTTAGAAGGGGTAAGAATATTAAGGACTTATTGGAGAGCAGCAATACTAATACTAATAACCAAGGAAGGAGGAAAAGGGTTATGTTTAAATGTGGTATGTGTCCACAGTGTCTATACATTAGTAATGTAGAAAGTATATTGTTAGATTCAAGGAACAACTATGTAGCAAGCAAAACATACAATACTTGTGATAGCAGCGGGGTGATATATATTGCTGTTTGTGTAGCATGTAAAGCATTTTATATACGGAAAACATAGAGAAAGCTTAGGAGAAGAATATATGAGCATACCAATACCATTCAAAATAAAAAAACAAAACGATGCCTTGTATAAACACACTTTGGATTGTATTTTAGCTAAGTTTCAATTCTTTGTAATAGAATAAGTACCTAAGGATAAAATGTGTGGTATTTGGGAGACCAAAATAGAGGACAGAGAGTTATACTGGCAAATTATTTTGGAGGCTAATAGATTGCCTGGGTTGAATGAAGCAGTCTGCCTAGCCTCAGTATTAAAGCTTAGAGCAGCTTGACTGTAAAAAGTGTTATATTTGAAAGGCACTCATTTTAATTCATTTTAATTTGTTTTAATTTCATGTCATTGTAAGCTATGCCCACTAGAGGGAGATAAAGGTTCACAAACTATATATGGTTCTATTTTTTTTTTTTTTATATATTCTTTATATTTTAAATATATTTATTTATTTAATATAGTTATAATATTTAGATTTTAGTATTTACAATATTTTGATATAAGAGGTTTTTACATGATGTAATAGAATTTCAGGTTCTATATTCACATGTTTTAGGCTGTAATTACTGTCAGCATAAATGTTTAATTTGATTTATTAGGTAAAGATTACTGTTGGAATATTGAGATTGCTGGTACTGGAAGATTGAGATTGCTGGTGGGTTAAATAGGAGTTTGGGAAATGTGATTTTACATCTGATGAAGTCTATATTGGTTGAAAAACAAGGTGACTTGTTAAGCGTTTTATGTTTTTAGTGTGCTGTGTGACCGTATTAAAACTTTTTTATAGAAACCATTGTGGTCCTTCTTTCAGTGCCTTTCTGTGATTTAGAGTTTCAATTTTGGCACTGGTTCTCCATTTTATTTTGGTTTGGTCAAATAAATGCTTATCTGTTCCTCTATGAACCCTTAAATTACAAGATGCAGAGTGACCAAAATGCCAAGCACAAATGACTAAAATACCAAATGGGCAACATCTCCAGCTGGAAACATTTTTGAAGGTAGGGGGTCAAATCCCCTGTACACCCACAGAGAAGACAACTCCTGAACTTATATACACAAACTCAGTCATGGTACAAAAAGCAAGAAGGGATAAATCTGCTAAAACAAAGGAATCACTGTTGTTGCACACTTAGACATCACACCAACGGAGATTTGCAATGAAAAACAGTGATCGACATTCTGTACTTCAGTGTTTTGTGATTCAGGCACATAGGTTTATAGGTGTGTACTAAGTGAATGGCCCTGGAGCCTTTACAAGCCTAGCCCAAATAAATTGCCCAGGCACCGTGCCACCCGATGCTAGTTCACAGTGCAACTATCCAGTAGGGCGATTGGAATGATCCCTGGAGTGAACTTTCTGTTACCCATCCACTTGTTAAGATTTCTCTTGAAGAGGGCCAGTGAGGTGCTCTGCTTGACATGAATGGGAAGCTTATTCCAGACAATGGGCAGTCTTTGGGAGAGGAACATGACACTAGAGGAATTTGATCTCAGTTATGTGTAGATGTGCCACGTTTATCATATCGCTTTATCAGTACCAGGTGGCCTAGGTATGCTTGTATGAGCACATGGTACAAGGAGGTGGGAACAATATGAGGTACCTTGTTTGCACAGAGATAGCTGTGGATGCATACAACAGTGTCACAGAATCAGGACCAGTACTAAAGACCTAGTAGAAAACACTTGTGATAGACAGCTACATAGCAAGTTTACTGGGAGGTGGACAGGGAGCCAATAAATAAATTGTAGCTGCTCTGCATACTATACTGAAGCTCATCTGCTATTGAGAAACTACTTCTGTTCATAACTGCTTCTCACTTTTAATTTTGATGACATTTTAAACATCATGCAGATTTCCAGGAACCCACTGTTGCTTACTAATATTTTGTCACAAGCACCATACTCCATTTTTCTCTCAGTTTTAAATATACACCTTCTAGTCTTCCCCCTTCCCTTAGGTTCATAGGTTCATAGGTAGATACTGGGCTATCTGCCTGAAGGCATATATTAGCCCAGCCACATTGTGCGGTATTCACCATCCCTTTGGTTAGTTCCCTAGGCCCTTGATCTAGCAGCTAGTACCCTTGGCCCCTATCTAGTAGAGCTGTTGGTATGATCCCCGGTGTGAACTTTCTGTTACCCATCCACTCATCAAGGTTCCTCTTGAAGAGTGATAGTGAGGGGCTCTCTCTTATGTAGATCAGGACCTTGTTCTATAGCAAGGGAAGTCTTTGCAAAGGGAATCTATCCCTCCAGCATGTTCTATTCATTGTTGTACTGAGGTTTATATCCCTAGAGCGTGTAGTTCGAGTGTATTTGGTTTTGGTAAGATGGAGCATGTTCAACAGTTCTGGGTTGGACATGCCTCTGTATGTTAGACAGAGATCGCCTCTGAGAAGGTGGTAGGCAACAGAGAAAAGCCTTAGTTTTTTCAATAGTGCTGCATAGGGCAACTGTTTGAGGCCAGTAATCCTCTTAGTGAGGTACCTCTGTGGTCTCTCCAGCTGCTGGAGATGCCTAGCCAGGTACATTAATATTGGTGCATTGTACTCAATAATGGGTCTGATGAGAGAAGAGTAGAGGGGCACCACTACATCTTTAGATCTTGATGCAAACCCTTTCGTGATCAAGATGGGTCACATAGAAGGATTTTCTAACCTCCTTGGCAACATGGTTATCAAAGGAAAGCTGACTATCTGCTTGGGTCCCTAGATCCCTTATTACTACTTCAGATTTCAGGGGGTTACCTCCTATGTGGTAGTTTGTGGGTACTCTGTTTTTTACAAAGGGGATTACTACGCATTTTTTAGCATTAAGCTTGAGACCATGGCTTTGACACCATGCATCAGTCTAGTTAAGGCCCTTCTGGAGGATATCCATGTCAGCCGGAGACTCTATTATAGCACCCAGTTTGCAGTCGTCTGCAAACTTGGTCAGCCACAGCCCTTCAGTGCTTGCCTGTACTTCTGAGAAATATATGCCAAACAGGAGGGGCCCCAGGACAGAGCCCTGAGGCACACCGCTCGTTACTGGTCTGGATTCGGACATAGATCCCGCTACTCTTACTTTGCGGGATCTGTCTGAGAGCCAGTTTGCGATCCATCTTGTGATGTAAGGGTTTATGCCCAGGTTGGTGAGTTTATCAATAATACCCGAATGGGGAATGGTGTCAAATGCTTTAGCAAGGTCAAGGTAAGCTGTTTGTACCTCCTTTCCCTTATCTATAGCCTGTGTAACTGTCTCAAAGAAGTCCACCAGGTACAGGAGGCATGATCTGCCCTTGACGAAGCCGAACTGTGTGGGGTCAAGTGTTTGCAGGTTCCCAATCTCTCCACTTATGAGTTCCATAATGATTCGCTCCATTCCCTTACAGATCAGACTGGTCAGGCTTATTGGTCGGTAGTTCCCAGGGTCGTTTGTGGGCCCACCCTTGTGCAGTGGAACCACCGTCGCTGTGCGCCATTCTATGGGCACATATCCTGTCGAGAGGCTGAGACTGAACAGGGTATTCAGATGCGGGGTTAATTCATTTTGGAGCTCGCGAATAACACAGCCCAGGACACCATCTGATCCCATGGAGGCAGTGTTTTTAGCTTTAGATAGAGTCTTATTAACCAACGTATTAGTAATAATTGGAGTTACACAATCCCCTGGAATAGTAATAGGCCCTGTAGGTGGAGGGGGGGGGGAGAGAAATTTGCACTGAACCTGTCAGCCAAGATGTTGGCAATGTCAGAAGGGTCAGTGTATTTTGTTCCATTTTGTACTAGCTCAGAACAGACCTGAGCATTACCATTTAGGTTTTTGATGTAACCATAGAAGGCCTTATGGTTATCCTTGGCATCCTTGGCAACTTTCTTTTCGAAATTGGCTTTAGTTGACTTGATGAGGGCCCTCAATTTCTTACTAATGCTGATCAGAGATGATTTTTCTACTTGAGATTTGGCCTTTTTTGTATAAGTCTCCTCCTTTTATTGTATAGTTTGCTTATGGCTGGGGTCCACCAGACTGGTATCTTCTTGCTTGAGGAAGGAGTCTTGGTCCTTCAGGTATCCATTTACCAATCATTCCCTTCTTCTTCTTCTGGCTTTTCCCAGTTAGGGGTTTCCAGAGCAGATCACCTGTCCGCTCATGACTGGCAGTGGAGGTTTTACGGTGTCGAGTTGCCAGCCCGATGCCCAACTTTCCACGGAAGGCACACACATGCATGCACACACTCACGCCTATGCCTCACTAATGTGAGGTATATCTTTGGGAAGATAATAATCCCTGAAACAACCAAAGAGCTAAATATGAGTAACAGGCAATAAATTTAAGCTGCTTTTATCTCAGAGCTCAACAGTTTATTTTCAGTTACACGCTCATATCTCTTAACCTTTTAGCACAAGAAATCTGGACAAATCCTAAAATTATAGCAGGACTAAGACCCCAAAACAGGGACATATTTAAATATTGCTCTTATAAACTTAGAAAGTTGCTGGAATAACAGAATTTTTGTTAGCATGCATTTTCTGAAGGATATGAAATCTGAAAGTCAAATGTTTGCCATTAATTAGTGACTTCAATCCTCAGTGATTTGCAGAAAACCACAAATTTTATGAGGAACAGGCTACAAATCATCATCATCTCATCTTCTTTCGGCTGTTCCCGTTAAGGGTTGCCACAGCAGATCACCCGTTTCCATTTCTTCCTGTCCTCTGCATCTTGCTCTGTCACACCAACCACCTGCATGTCCTCTCTCACCACATCCATAAACGTTATCTTAGGCCTTCCTCTTTTCCTGTTACCTGGTAGCTTCATCCTTAGCATCTTTTTCCCAATATACTCAGCATCCCTCCTCAGCACATGTCCAAACCAATGTAATTCTGCCTCTCTGGCTTTGTCTCCAAACCTTCCAACCTGGGCTGACCCTCTAATATACTTATTCCTAATCCTGTCCACCCTCATCACACCCAGTGCAAATCTTAACATCTTTAATTCTGCCACATCCAGCTCAAACTCCTGCCTTTTTGTTAATGCCACTGTCTCCAACCCATATAACATAGCTGGTCTCACCACCCTCTTGTAGACCTTCCCTTTCACTCTTACAGGTACTCGTCTGTCACAAATCACTCCTGACACTCTTCTCCACCCACTCCATCCTGCCTGTACTCTCTTCTTCACCTCTCTTCCACACTCACAGTTACTCTGAACTATTGACCCCAAGTATTTAAACTCATCCACCTTTGCCACCTCTACTCCTTGCATCCTCACCATTCCTCTATCCTCCCTCTCATTCACACACGTATATTCTGTCTTAGTCCTGCTGACCTTCATTGCTCTTGTCTCTAGAGCATATCTCCATCTCTCCAGGGTCTCCTCCACCTGTTCCCTACTCTCACTACAGATCACAATGTCATCTGCAAACATCATAGTCCACGGGGACTCCTGTCTGATCTCGTCTGTTAACCTGTCCATCACCATTGCAAATAAGAAAGGGCTCAGAGCTGATCCTTGATGTAACCCCACCTGCACCTTAAACGCATCCGTCAATCCCACCGCAGACCTCACCGCTGTCACACTACCCTCGTACATATCCTGTATCACTCTTAGATACTTTTTCTTTCTCTAAGTCTACAAACACACAATGCAACTCCTTCTGACATTCTCTGTACTTCTCCTTCAACACTCTCAGAGCAAAGATTGCATCTGTAGTGCTCTTTCCTGGCATGAAACCATACTGCTGATCACTAATCATCACATCCCTTCTTAACCTTGCTTCCACTACTCTTTCCCATAACTTCATGCTGTGACTGATCAATTTAATCCCTTTGTATTTACTACAGCTCTGCACATCACCCTTATTCTTAAAAATCGGTACTAAAACACTTTTTCTCCATTCCTCAGGCATCCTCTCACTTTCCAAGATTTCATTAAACAATCTGGTTAAAAACTCCACTGCCATTTCACCTAAACACCTCCATGCTTCCACAGGTATGTCATCTGGGCCAACAGCCTTTCCATTCTTCATTCTCTTCATAGCTATCCTTACTTCCTCCTTGCTAATCCATTGCACTTCATGATTCACTATCCCTACATCATCCAACCTTCTCTCCCTCTCATTCTCTTCATTCATCAACCCCTCATAGTACTCTTTCCATCTGCTCAACACACTCTCCTCACTTGTGAGTACATTTCCCTCATTATCCTTTATCACCTTTACCTGCTGCACATCTTTTCTAGCTTGGTCCCTCTGTCTAGCCAATCGGTACAGGTCCTTTTCTCCCTCCTTAGTGTCCAACCTTTCATACAACTCTTCATATGCCTTATCCTTAGCCTTCACTACCTCTCGCTTTGCCATGTACCTCATCTTCTTACACTCCTGTCTACTTTCTTCATCTCTCTGACAATCCCACTTCTTCTTTGCCAACCTATTTCTCTGTATACTCTCCTGTACTGTCTCATTCCACCACCATGTCTCCTTGTCATCCTTCCTCTGTCCAGATGTGATAACAAGCACCTTTCTAGCCGTCTCCCTTACTAGATCTGCTGTAGTTACCCAGCTATTTGGTAACTCTTCACTGCCACCCAGTGCCTGCCTTAACTCATCCCTGAACTCCACCTCACAATTACCCTTTTCAATTTCCACCATTTGATCCTTGGTGTTGCCCTCACACTCCTCCTCCTCTTCTTGATCACCAACGTCATCCTAAAAACCACCATCCTATGCTGCCTAACTACACTTTCTCCAGTCACCACTTTACAGTCTCCAATCTCCTTCAAACTGGCCCTCCTACATAAGATATAATCCACCTGTGTACATCTTCATCCACTCTTGTATGTCACCCAGTGCTCCTCCCTCTTGTTAAAATATGTATTCATCACAGCCATGTCCATCCTTTTCACAAAATCCACTACCATCTGACCTTCTGTATTCCTTTGTTTAACACCATACCTACCCATCACTTCCTCATCCCCTCTGTTCCCTTCACTAACATGCCCGTTGAAATCTGCTCCAATCACCACTCTCTCACCCTTGGGTACAGTCATCACCACTTCATCCAATTCACTCCAAAATTTTTCTTTCTCATCCATTGCACACCCAACTTGTGGAGCATATGCACTAACAACATTCATCATTACACCATCAATTTCCAGTTTCATAAACATCACTCTATCCTACACTCTTTTCACCTCCAAAACACTTTTCGCATACTGTTCCTTCAGAATAACTCCTACACCATTTCTCCTCCCATCCACACCATGATAAAACAATTTGAACCCACCGCTGATACACCTAGCCCTACTTCCCTTCCATCTGGTTTCTTGCACACACAATATACCAACCTTCCTTCTGTCCATCATATCAGCTAGCTCTCTCCCTATACCAGTCATACTACCAACATTCAAAGTTCCGACCCTCACTACCACAGTCTTAGCCTTTCTCCTCTCTTCCTGCCTTCAGCCATGCCTTCCGCCTCTTCTCCTCCTTCGGCCAACAGTAGCCCAATTTCCGCCAGCACCCTGTTGGCTAACAGTACTGGTGGCGGTCGTTGTTAACCCGGGCCTCGACCGATCCGGTATGTAAATAGTAACTGGTGACTGCATGAAAAGTTTTGGCGAAGTTTTACGCCGGATGCCCTTCCTGACGCAACCCTCCCCATTTATCCGGGCTTGGGACCGGCACAAAGAAATGCACTAATCTGGACATTCTGCAAAAATCTGGACAGTGAGAGGTATATACACATAACCGAGTAATTTAGTTTGTTTTCTGTCCTCTCTGTAAATATTTACTGTGAGACCCCCATGGCTTCCAGTTTTGGAAGACTTCTGTTTTGATTCTTGCATCACTTCCCTATCAATAAAGCATCTTTACGCAACATATTCTATATTCAGTGGCCTCCTGATTCTACTGCCTTCCACTGCTGTTTGAGTTTTGACTCTTATTTGTACTATCGGCAATTAAATCATAATTCTTAAACAAGCTTTATTGCAATTTATTTCATTGCTTCTGGATAATCTTTCAATTATTAAATGAAAAGTGAAGTAATGCTTAAGAATCTGTAATTTTAAGAATATGATTATGACAGTAATCAGAATGTGCTTTCAGGAGCTAAAAGCTTTGATTAAAGCGGAATAATAAGAACATAAATCGAGAATACTAATTAATGCTACTTAATGTTCTTAGTCCTGCAGCACACACAAAAACAAAACAAAAAAAAACCTAGCAACAAACAGCCCTGTCTTTCAGTAATTCCTTTTCAGTTATCATGGATAGTAAGGATGTCATATTGGTATCCATACTCACTGCTCAAATAATAGCAATTATATTTTTACTGCTGGTACTCTGACAGTACATTCAGCACAGTTATAGCTTAGACAGAACCATGAGATGAATGCAGAATTATTAAACTAACCATGTCTCTTTCACATTCACAAATCTGCTGTTTGTAGCTTTAACTGACTAAGTCGTTAGGTGTAGCTAACCTGTCTTGCTCATGTTATTGCCCTTTTATCAATTTCACAAGCTGTCTAGGTGATACTGTATCTGTTTCTCTGGCAGAAGTCTCGGTTATCAGGGTAAAGGGACTGTATCCTAGAGTCTCAGAATTAGATGCTAAGACATTAAGAAGCTTGTATGAAATAGTTGCTTCATGTAGTTGCTGACCCATTTAAGCATTCATATGATTACACATCAAAGACATGCACCATTTTATTTATTTTTATTTTACATTTGTTGACCGGGCTAGTCTAGCTGGATTCATGTCCATTTTCAGTAGAGGCCCGGGGAGAAAAGCTCCACAATCAAAGAAAAGAAGACAAGAAACTTGTACCAAATAATAAGCACTTCAAAAAACAATGGTAGTAGGAGAGCCAACACAAAATTCATCAGGTGGACAAATTATAAACAAAGGAATACAAATAGAGTTATAAAACGTTTGGAGTCCTGATATCACAAGACAACATGTTGAAAGTATTACAAAGAGGATTATCATTGAATATAAAAATATTAATGTTTTTTTTTTTTTTTTTTTTTTTAGTCGTTCAGTGGAATTGTTGAAATTAAAGTAGTCAGCTGGTACTACAGTAATGTAGTAAAGCAGATGAGAGGATGGAGGCAACAGAAGTTTCAGTCAGGGTTAGTACAAGGGCAGAGCCATTGGGATTTAAGGAAGATTTTTAGATGATTTTTGAAAGTGGGTGTAGAGGTAAGTGAAGTAAGTTCGCTTGGAAGCTTGTTCCAAATAGGTCCAATTGAGTTGGAGAACAAACAGTCCCAAGTTATGTTGTGGGATTTATGGTAGGCTGCTAGGAGCTTTGTGGCTGAGTGCAATGAAGAGAGCTTTTTATAAGGGCTAATAAGAGTGCAGAGTATGGTAGTATTAGAAGGGTGAGAGAAGATTTTGTGGGTGATGCTAAGTTGCTGTAGCAGTAGTTGATTATGTAATTCCAGCCAACCAAGTTGTTTAAGATTTATACAATGGTGGGTACGAAAAGGGGCTCCTGTGGCATATCTGGCAATGTTGTTGTATGATGTTGCTAGTTTATTGAGATTAGATTTAGATAAGTTTGTAAAAAATAGGTGAGGCATAGAGAAGGGTAGATAGCAGGTGTGTTTGAGCGATGGTAGCTCTTGCTGGGGCAGTGAGGAAGGGTTTAAGCCTATAAAGAGATCCAAGTTTTCTATTAACTGACTTGATGTTTAAGTTAATATGAGAATCGAAGTTCAGATTATGATCTAATGTGACACCTAGTAGTTTGGTAGAAGGCTCAGAGGATATTATTGTGCCATTATTAGATGTTATATTGAAGTCAAAAGTAGAGGATTTCTGTGTAGGTGTAAATAGTAATAATTTAGTTTTTTTGGGATTAAGTAGGAGACAATGTTGATAGAACCAATTTTCAGCAGTTGTAAAAACTTTTTGGGTAGTAGTCTGAAGCTCAGCTGGGGAAGATTCTGAGCATATCAATGTCGAGTCATCTGCATATTGAATGCAGGTGGTTTGTGGAAGGGACTTATTGAGATCATTAATAAAGATAGAAAAGAGGAGTGGTCCAAGAATGGAACCTTGTGGGACACCGATTTTGATGGGAAGTAGAGAGGATATGTGATTGTCCCAAAGAACAGCTTGCTCTCTATTTTCTAAGTAGGAATTAAATCACTGGATTGCTTGGGGGTCTAATGCCAGGGATTCAAGGATGTTTAGTAAGAGTTTATGGTTAACCATATCAAAGGCCTTAGAGAGGTCTAAAAAGAGAGCTGAGGACAGCAAGTTGTTATTACGATTTTTATTAATGTGGTCTGTGAAAGATAAGAGTGCAGTAGTTGTACTCTGATAAGGTCTAAAACCATGTTGGCAGTCTGCTAGAAGATTATTTTGGAGAAGATGGTCAAGCAATAGCCGATGGACACATCTTTCAATGATTTTAGCTAAAGGAGAAAGTAGAGCTATGGGACGGAAGTTGGAGAGTTCATTAGTGTTACCCCCCTTATGAAGAGGAATGATATGAGAGACTTTCCAGAGGGATGGGATAAGGCCTTCAGTTATGGATCGATTTATTAAAATGGAGACAGGATAGGCAAGTACTCCCACTGCAATTTGCAGATATTCTGATGGGAGGAGGTCAGCTGAGGGAGAACATGGTTTAAGTTTCCTCAGTAGGGTGTGGATGAGATCTGTAGAGACTGGTTGTAATTTGAAAGAGGGGAGGTTTTTGTTCAGGGAGTAAGGTTCCTGGGTGGATCTAGGTGGCAAGGTCTTGGCTAGGGATTTAACAGTCTCAGAGAAAAATTTGTTGAAAGTGTCAGCAATTTGGTTGCATGTACTTTGAGTGAGGTTAGAAGGAGTGGGAGTTTTCGAGTTACCTAGATGTAGTAATTTGTTGATACCTAACCAGAATTTCTGAGGGTTTTGGTATTGAGTGTGTTGGAATTTCAAGTAATAATTTTTCTTGTCTAGGAGTATTAATTTCTTGATTTCATTTCTAAGTTGTTTAAAGGTTTGGTGGTCAATCATGTTTTTAGAGCTACGCCATTTGGCCTAAGTTCTATTTCTCTGTAACATTTTCTGTTTGGTCTCTTTGGTTACCCAAGGAGCAGGCTTTGCTCTGGTTTTAATTGATCGAGTGGGGGCATGTTGGTTGAGAATTTGAAGGAATTTGTTGTTGAAGTAGGAAGCTGCCTCATCAAGAGGTAAGTATTTTAGGGGAGACCAATTGCAAGCTTTGAGCTCTATTTGGAAGTTTGTTTGGTTAAAATATTTCTTGTTTCTGGTTGTTCTGAAAATTGTAAGCTTGTGATAGGGGTTATTTTTCTGATAATATAAATGAGTAGGTGGTCTCTGATATCATCAGGTAAGAATGCCTGTGGTATAAGCCAAGGGGTTACTATTTACTAGAATCCAGTCAAGGGTTCTCTGTTTATTCTGCAGTGTGACGGATTGATCACAGCTTTGAAAAACAGAATCTTAAATGCTCTTTCTGTCTTGCACATTCTAAAACATTGAGCGTTGCCATTCTTAGTAAGATGTCCTATACATGTAGTTTTGTAATTACCAAAGGAAAAAAATATAATAAAAATATAATAATGATAGTCATCAGGGAATACTCTAGGTCATGTTACAAGTCTTTGTATTCTGGGTAATTTCAATAGCCTACTTGGTTACAAAGTTTCCAGTAATGAATATGAAGTTATACCATTTTTGTTCAGTCCTTATCTAACTCACATTGCAGCTGGTCTTACCCATTAAGCTATACATCTATTTTTGGGAATGAAACCCTTGATGAAACTTTTCACTGCATTACATCTCCAGTCTGTGAAAGGAGCCTTGTAGAGTAAAACTCAGTAAGCAAGTACGCATCAAACTGCAAAGGTAAGGAAGTTACATGTCTATCCATAATGTGGGTGGGAGGGATTTTGGGTATGCTCCTAACAACTTGCATTTATGAGTTTACAGTGATGTCAGCAAGCTTGCTCCATGGTACCTTTAGTACCATTACTGAACGGCCCGCGGTGCTGGTGCTGTGGTAACGTTGTCGCCTCACAGTAAGACGCTGTATGGTCGATTCTCAGCTAGAGCGTCTTCTGCGTGGAGACATGCGTGAATGGGTGTGCCTTCATTGAAGGTTGTGCGTCAGGGCTGGTAACTCAGCATGTAAAAATCAACTACCAATCATTAGTGGACTGGAGTTCCGCTGTGGCAACACCTAACCAGGAAAAGCCGAAAGACACAAACAAACAAACTGAACGTTTCTTCATGTCCGTGATAACTCTCAGCCTGCTAGTAGTAGTTTGATTAATTGCTGCAGTTTTACTTCCTTGCTCTCTGTTCTGATGATAGCAGGACTAGTCCCTTGCTGTTTAAGGCAGCCCCCTCCTGAGTTAGTCCGATACTGAACCCATGTTCCTTGCATCTCAGACAGGAATTCCCACGCTGTACCACCGACTCAGCCCTGATGTAGAATGATCTAAGTGCAGTCACAATTTACCATCTATATCTGGAAATTATAAAATGTTAGAAAGTACTCTGCAATTATGTGGCAGTCATGAAAAGCTCCCCCTCAAGTTTGAGCAGTGGATGAATTATACTTGATTGAACCCCAGCACTACATAGTAGTACTGAGTCTAGAAAAGCTTTTGTTGTGTTAAACCTTAGGTTTAGGTTTACAACTGTTAGAGATACAATATACACTGACTCCGTTCTTCTGTTACTGTTTTCTTCTCTTTCAGACCGTCATCTTTCCTCATTCTTCTTCTGGTGAACTCCATGAGGCATTCTTCACCCAGATGTTTAGTACAGATGTTTAAGTTTATAAGCTACTAATGAAAAAGTGTCAGCCTGTATTTAAAGATATGTTTCTTTCAGTTGCTACTTGTTTACTGCACAACACTGGATAAAGCACTTAATCAGACACTGTTCTCAAGGGTTAACAGATTAATTTATAAAAATATCCTCCTTCTATTCCCTTGTCTTCTTTATCTACCCCTCCTCTCCCCCAAGCACTGCTGACACCCTGTAATGACCTGCACTATACATCTTTATCAAGCATAACACCCCCGGTCATTACCACCTTCTAGGAGAAGTGTGCCTCATGTTTATGCTGCGCTGTTATAACACCCCTGGTTGGTACAACCTGCTATGAGAAGTGTGCCTCATGTCTATGCTGATCTGTTATAACACCCTGGTTGGTACCACCTGCTATGAGAAGTGTGCCTCATGTTTATGCTGCGCTGTTATAACACCCCTGGTCGGTACCACCTGCTATGAGAAGTGTGCCTCATGTTTATGCTGATCTGTTATAACACCGCTGGTCGGTACCACCTGCTATGAGAAATGTGCCTCATGTCTATGCTGCGCTGTTATACATCTCAGATGCCCAGGTGAGAGCCGCCCTCTCTAAAGCTAAAAACACAGCATCAATGGGACCGGATGGTGTCCCGGGCTGTGTGCTACATGAACTCCAAGAGGAACTAAACCCACACATAAGGCTGCTGTTTAATCTTAGCCTTACTACAGGATACGTACCCAAAGAGTGGCGTATGGCAACAGTGGTCCCACTTCACAAAGGCGGTGCTTCTACGGACCCTGGAAATTACCGCCCCATAAGCTTGACGAGCCTGGTCTGCAAAGCTATGGAGAGGATCATTATGGAACTCATAAACAAAGACATTGGGGACCTACAGACATTGGATCCTACCCAATTTGGCTTTGTCAAGGGCAGATCCTGCCTTTTGAACTTGGTCGACTTTTTTGAAACAATCACTAAGGCCATTGATGAGGGTAAGGCAGTTCACACAGCCTACCTTGACCTTGCAAAAGCCTTTGACACAATACCCCACTCGGGCATCATAGACAAACTCACCAGCTTAAATGTAAACCCATATGTCACAAGATGGGTTGCAAACTGGCTCAAGGACAGAACCCACAGGGTCAGAGTTGCTGGAGCTATGTCAGACTCTAAGCCAGTCACAAGCGGTGTCCCACAGGGCTCAGTCCTGGGACCCCTCTTGTTCGGCATTTATTTTTCCGAGGTACAGGCAAACATAGGAGGATTGTGGCTGACAAAGTTCGCAGATGACTGCAAACTGGGCCATAATTGATACAACAGCGGACACAAACATCCTTCAGAGAGGCCTCATAGAAACAGATAATTGGTGCCAGAGCCATGGCCTTAAGCTGAACGCCAAAAATGTATAGTCATACCCTTTGGGAAAAACAAGGTACCGACAAACTACCACATAGGTGGTAATCCATTAACACGGAAGAGGTAATCAGGGACCTAGGGACCCAGGTTGACAGTAACCTCTCATTTGACACTCACATTGCCAAAGTGGTTAGGAAGACCTTCTATATTGCCCACCTTATCATGAAGGGTTTCACATCTAGATCAAGAGAGGTCATTGTGCCCCTGTACTCTTCTCTTATCAGGCCAATGATTGAGTACAATGCCCCATTTGGGATGTATCTCACCCGACACCTGCAGCAGTTGGAAAGACCCCAAAAGTTCCTCACCAAGAGGATAAAGGGTCTTAAACATATGTCATATGCTGCCCGACTGAAAAAACTCCAGCTCTATTCAGTCGCATACCGCCTAGTCAGAGGTGATCTGTGCCTGACGTACAAAGCCATGTCCAATCCGGAATTAATGGACATGCTCCACCTCAGAAAATCCAAATCCATCAGAGCCACGAGAACAAGAGACTTAAACCTCAACACAGAAATAAATAGGACGTGCTGGAGGGACAGATTCATAACCCAGAGGCTCCCTACACTCTGGAACAGAATCCCAGTCCATGTTAAGCAGAGCCCCTCACTGACTCTATTCAAGAGAAATCTTGACGAGTGGATGGGAGATCATAGGTTTACCCCGGGGGTCATCTCTGTGTCACTACTAGACAGAGGCACAGTAAACTAAACCCTAAAAGGGCATAGTATTCTCATCCTAAGGGGTGGTGAAAGCCACACACACTCTGGCTAGGCTTATAAATGCCCTAGGGCAGATAGCCTAGTACGAACCTATGAACCTATGAACCTATAACACCCCTGGTCGGTACCACCTGCTATGAGAAGTGTGCCTCATGTCTATGCTGATCTGTTATAACACCCTGGTCGGTACCACCTGCTATGAGAAGTGTGCCTCATGTCTATGCTGCGCTGTTATAACACCCCTGGTCGGTACCACCTGCTATGAGAAGTGTGCCTCATGTCTATGCTGATCTGTTATAACACCCCTGGTCGGTACCACCTGCTATGAGAAGTGTGCCTCATGTCTATGCTGTGCTGTTATAACACCCCTGGTCGGTACCACCCGCTATGAGAAGTGTGCCTCATGTCTATGCTGTGCTGTTATAACACCCCTGGTTGGTACCACCCGCTATGAGAAGTGTGCCTCATGTCTATGCTGATCTGTTATAACACCCCTGGTCGGTACCACCTGCTATGAGAAGTGTGCCTCATGTCTATGCTGCGCTGTTATAACACCCCTGGTCGGTACCACCTGCTATGAGAAGTGTGCCTCATGTCTATGCTGCGCTGTTATAACACCCCTGGTCGGTACCACCTGCTATGAGAAGTGTGCCTCATGTCTATGCTGTGCTGTTATAACACCCCTGGTCGGTACCACCCGCTATGAGAAGTGTGTCTCATGTCTATGCTGTGCTGTTATAACACCCCTGGTCGGTACCACCCGCTATGAGAAGTGTGCCTCATGTCTATGCTGATCTGTTATAACACCCTGGTCGGTACCACCTGCTATGAGAAGTGTGCCTCATGTCTATGCTGATCTGTTATAACACCCCTGGTCGGTACCACCTGCTATGAGAAGTGTGCCTCATGTCTATGCTGATCTGTTATAACACCCCTGGTCGGTACCACCCGCTATGAGAAGTGTGCCTCATGTTTATGCTGCGCTGTTATAACACCCCTGGTCGGTACCACCTGCTATGAGAAGTGTGCCTCATGTTTATGCTGATCTGTTATAACACCCCTGGTCGGTACCACCTGCTATGAGATGTATGCCTTATATCTGTGCTGAACTGTGCTAATATTCCTAGTCCCTACCACCTTTTGTGAGTGGTAAGTCTTAGTGGTGGGTAAGCCAGAGTCAGCTCGATCCAAGCTCAAGTTCACATATAAGTCGACTCAAGCTCATAATCCACCTGGTTAAAAAGCTGAGAATGAGCCCAGCAACAATTCTAAGTTTTTTTTTGTGGGGTGGGACAGAATTCAGACCAGACCTGTTCAATCTGCTCTTGGTATCGGAATACTGTGGGTCACTTCATCTGCAGGATGAGTGGGGCGACTGTGCTGAAAGGAAAAAAATGTAAACACCTAGGTTTGGCATGCAAGCACAAAGATGGAAATACCTATGAGTATTAGAGCCTGGGGAACTTTTTATACAAAGTTTTAAAGCCAGTTTTTGGATGAAAGACTCCCTGTTTACTTTTATTTAAAATCTTTGGAATAACACAATCATTGAAAGAACCCATTTGAGCAAGACAGAGACAGCGCTGAGAACACTACTGGTGCTAAGATGTATGGTGTGGGCAGTATTCTATTATTTTCTTTTGTGGTTTTGGGAATAACTCAGGTATGTATTCTTTTATTAATAAGAACAGTGGCAGCAAATACTGGAAATGGTTATCTGTTTAGGAAGGCAATCTCTGTGTAAAAGTGAAGGATAGTTAGAGTCCTAGTAAAATGATTGTTTCTGTGCAGTGGTTGTGACTACTGTATAGTGTCTGAGAGCTGTAAGTTAAAAAGGCTGTTTATTCTTTTTTTTATTTCTATTACAACCTAATATACACAATAGTGGCCCTCTTTCAGGGGGAGTTAGAGAGACAGTTTATAGAGCAGTTATGTGTCCTGGCTATTGAAACAGGGTATAGGGTAGAAATGTACTCTGGCTAGTCTTTGGACAGTCTGTGTTTATGAACAATGACTTTAAATTTATTGCTGATGCTACCACACCATGCCGTCTGTTTCGTCATGAGAGACGTTCATAACAAAAATAATATATACAGAAAGTGGTTGTCTTGTTTATTATTTTTTTTTGGGGGGGGGTGACTGCTGTGTATGGCCAGAGGGCAATTTAGTCATGCAAAACATATCTTGATATAGTTACTTAGTGCTTGTTTGTGTGTTTGTGTATGCGTGTGCCGGGAGGCATATTGCATACAAGTGCAATATGTTGAAATGTTTACATTGCAGTCATAGTTTCTTTATTTTTTTTACTTTCCTCTACATCATGCTTTAAAAATGTGCACAGAAGCTGGCTATCTCTTCAGGAAAGGGGTTAGGAAGTATCTACATGAAAGCACAAGGGCATTACTGTTGACAAATAAAATGTTATGTCTTGCTGGGGGGGTAGTATATGCATCTACCCACAACAAGTTATAGCAGTAAAATGTTACTGTCACTCTAACCGTTGAATGTTTTTAGCGAGAAATTCGTTATTAAAATGTGGCCATCATTTATAGGTTTGTTGATGGGGCAGTATCTACTAAAGAGCAAGCTAGCTATTATTATTATTATTATTATTGTTTTTTTTGTAAAAACTTCAGAAAGGTGGTGTACCTTCTCAGAAGGGCTATGTTCCACTGGGGTAGTAAGTGTAATTTGTACTGAAATAGGTAAAGAGTGCTGTTTTACTGTGGGCTGACTTAAGGTAACTGAAATATGACTTCTTACATATGCTAACAAATGCAGCATTTCACTGGGCCAGTTTCTGCTTTGGGGTTGCTTGACCATTTCTTTCAATGCACGGTGAAACTAAAGTAAACTACATTGTGATTAGACTAGAAATATTTTTTTATCAGCCGATCTAACATTTTGTTACTGCTTGTAGAGTGGTGTACTGTATTTTAGCACATTTTTTCATATGTTTCACTGTCAGCAGGGCTGTAGCTATGTTAGCAGTGGCTGCTGGATTATGAAATGTTAGTGGGTACTGTTGTCAGCTTAAATTCATTCATTCATTTGGGTGAAGGCTGACAATATCAGTGTGTGGGTTTGGCTATAAATGGCTCATGTCTGGAATAGTATTTCTTTTTCTTTCTTTTTTTACATAGCTATTACTAAGATTATTTACAGTGGCTGATCGCTTAATAGGCTCTAAGAGCCAAGACAGATACTTGGCTTGGCTCTGGCTTGACTCATCTTCACAATTCCTCTAATGTCTATGTTAAGCTGTCCAAATGCCATCCATTTTCCTTTCCCCTCCTGTCTGACTATTCTTAACATATTCCCAAAACAGTGTTGTGCCTCCAAATGATATAAATCTTTAATTTGTTCAGTGGTGACTCTTGCAGTGGTATAACAAGCAGTCTCCTTTCTAACCATGTCAGTAATTCATCCAGCCTGATTTTCATTATGCTGTCACCTGTGTGAAAATGACATCTGCGTTACATCACTATCACGTTATTGCCAACTGGTATGTGTCCCCTGTTAATTAACATTGCAGTCTGTAATTTTAACTTCTTTTCACCACTTTAAAAATATTTGTTACTTACTCC
Source organism: Protopterus annectens (assembly GCF_019279795.1). Taxonomy (NCBI): domain Eukaryota; kingdom Metazoa; phylum Chordata; order Ceratodontiformes; family Protopteridae; genus Protopterus; species Protopterus annectens. Next base: position 743,466,354 of record NC_056727.1, read on the forward strand.
TTCTGAACGTGTCTGTCATTTGACTTACTTTCCAGTTGACAACGTTTTTTTAATTTTGTTGAACATATGGCCATTTCTGTTATAATTTGTAAAAGTTTAGAAATATACTGATGGCTTTAGCTTTAAGATCTTCTAGCAAGCATGCAAATGTTGGATACACTTCCCCAAAAGGCTTTCATGATAAATATTTATTTTATTTTGCTGCTTTAAATGATGCTTGTAACTGTGAACACAATGCTAGGTTCACTAAGAAGGCTGAAAGCTTTGCAGTCTCATTTAATTTAAAAACATAGAAGAGATAGTTTAGAAACTGTGCTAAAGGAAATTAAACTAGAAACCATAAAAAGTTTTTGAAAAAGAGAGATATATGAAGAATAAGGAAAAAAACAGATAAAAGGCTTAGGAGGAAATAAAGGAGGTACAATGTCTGTCTACAAAGTAGAAGAAACCGGAGAATTACCATTGTTATTTTAGACATAAAGTAAGGACACCAACACTGAAGAATATTCCTAAATCACATCAAAAAAACAATTTTCAGAATTATTTTATTTTAGCCACAGAAGATGACAGATGAAAAGTATTAGAAGAGGTGTCATTAATAATTTCCATCATCATATTCAAGTTACAGAATGCATAATAACCTTTCCTCTAGGTCTTCACCCTATGTTGACAAAACATAATTGGATTTATAATAGCATATCAAGCCCTGATATACTGTGTCTCAAAACATTGTAAAATAAATTTTCAAAAGGCAAAATATCATAACTGCTAAACATCTGCTGCAGAAAATATTTCAGAGACTTAAATATTATTGTTTTCACTGTGTTGCTTTGCCCCTTCCCAACATGGAGTTTTGCTCCTATACCCTGATCTTTAAATAGGCTAACTTCAAGGTTAGAGAAATTCAAAAGGGGAAAACCTTAAATCCAGCAAGCTCATCCTTCCCCTTTACTTTGCTGAACTCATAAACACAATTCACTTTACATACAGCCTTTTCTATAGAGGATATAGTGTACTGTCAACATTTCAGCATACTTGATTAAAAACACGAGACACTTTTAAGTATTGCCAAAATATGACATGATAAACTGTAGCATTCCTATGATAATAATTATTTTTGAAAGGAGAACATCACAGTATTTTAGGAGGCAGAGAATAAGTCTGTCATTTCAGGTAGGATGAGGTTGTCTGAGGTTCAGTGATGTGAATTCCATTAGTGAAAGTTTAAGTGTCTAAACTGTGCAATGTTTGAATGACCTGAGTGTGCATGGCTATGCATTCTAAGAGAAATATATGTCTGCTCTATATAAGCTGTGGAGAAATGGCAACAAAACTTCTGTTAAGAAAAAAGTAGGATGGGTTTTTGCTTTTTAATGGAACTTGAAGTTGTGCTCCTTAAAAGCTTTGATTTCTGTTTATTGTGAAGTGCATCTGCTGTTCTCCTCGAGTCAGGATGTGCTAACCCCATGCAAAGTGCCAGGTGAGCTCTGGCTGCATACTCCTACCAAACTTTGTAGTCTTTCATTTGCAGACATTTGTGCAGTACACCATTTGGACATCATTGCTGAATTATGTATTAATTTATTTTTTCAGCTGCACACATTTTTGTTGGAAGTTATATCCGGCTGAGAATTCCTTCATTAATTCATGAAAACAGCAAATTTTGGCACAGGTCCATTTCTGTCTGCCACTCTGTTCTTTCCTTAGTGATACTGATAATATCAAACAAGTTGGTTAAGAGAGCATCAAGCCCCTGCAAAGTTTGTGTGTGTGTGTGTGTGTGTGTGTGTGTGTGTGTGTGTGTGTGTGTGTGTGTGCAACTGTGTACACATATGTGCATGTATGTGTCCATGTGTGTGTGCATGTCCGTATGCAATTATGTGTAAGTGTGTGTGTGTGTGTGTGTGTGTGTGTGTGTGTATGTGTGTTTTGCTGGTTGTGTGATTCTGACAGCTATGAATTTGGATAATAGATATTAAATTGGTACATTTTAAACCTGTGAGCTTAAATGACCATTTCAGTTCCTCTACAGATCCCATACTAGTGCAAGTTCAAAGACAGAACTCCACAGTACCAATAGCTGTTTCCATGTAATTAGCTCATAGATAAAAAGTTCAGTAAACAATTTTGATGCCTTCTCAAAGCAAAGAATGAAAGATGGTAAACAAATCAGGCAGAGGTGTTTATACATCATCCATCTTTGTAATTATGACCCTTATATCACTCCTGCGGTTCAGCAGCAGAAGATAATCCTGTAGCAGACTACTGAAACAATGGATTTATCTCCCGGAGTTTGACAGTAATGAGAAGGGACTAGCTTCTTCAGCTGTCAGAATAGGCAATCTTATACCTAAACATTGTTTGTTTGGGTGGTGCAGTGGTGCAGCGGTTAGCATTGTTGCTTCACAGCAAGAGGTTTTCCGGTTCGATTCATAGTTGTGGTGCCTTCTGTGCGGAGTCTGCATGTGAGTTTTCTCCAGGTGCCCTGGTTTCCTCCCACATTCCAAAGACTTGCGTCTGGAGTGTTTCTCCTCAGGCCTCTGCTGAAAATAGACTTGGTGCTCTGGTTTCTTCCCACATTCCAAAGACTTGCATTTGGAGTGTTTCTCCCCAGGCCTCAACTGAAACTGGACTCTGTCCCAGTCGGACTTTCCCATTAAACAAATGTTAAATAAAATAAATACAATTGTTAGTTTGTTTGTTCATTCATTCATTCACTCATTTATTCAATGTGTTTACCAGGGAAGAGCACTGATGAATACTGACCAATTTCAGTCTCAGCCCAGGAATGAAATACAAAAGGCAATAGAGCAAGACATAAATATAGTTATACAATAAGTAAAAGATGCATTTTATTAAAGAGAGGATACAATAAGCTGATTTAATGTGCACTTCCTGCTTCATTTTTTTCCACCTGTCCCATGCCACTTTCAATGTCTCTTTGGATTCCTCACCCCCCCCCCCCCATTCTACCAACTCATTTCATTGATGTACACCCCTATCTGTGAAAAAGTACTTTTGGAGAATCAGGAAGTACTAATAACTTGCTATCCCTCCTGCCTTGTTACTCTCTGCCCATTTTGTTCAAAATGACCAGTTCACATCTCTATGAGATGCTATTGTGCATAACTTTCAAGTTTGTTTAAATCTCTTCTGGTTTTATGTGAGAAGAGCTCTAGCTCCTACAGCCTTTGATTAGATTCTTCCACCTCTCTTCCAAGGACCTTGCAGGTAGCATTGCTGTGGAGTACTTCTCACAGTCTGATGGATCTTTTCTTATACAGCCTTTAGAACTGCAAATAATACTCAGAGGTTTGGTCTGACTAATGCCCTGTACAGTGGAAGCATTGCTCATTTGCTTCTTGAATCTAACCCCATGAAGAATATACCCTATTATACAATGACTGGCCATTAATATTCGAAATGAGCATGCTGATTGGCCAGCCCAACCAGCATGCCCATTGTAAATCACAGACTATACCAACGGAAAAAGGTCCAGTCACCAGGACTTCTTTCTGTTCGCATATTCCATAACTTTTATTTTTTTTTTTAACAAAAATTAAAGAAAAATCTATAGTCCGGACTCTGGACATACCAGAGAGGCAGCATGGAGGAAATACAAAGAAAATCAAGTACGTTATTTAAAACTAAAGACACGTACCTGATTTTCTTTGCATTTCCTCCAGTCTGTCTCTCTCTCCTACCCCTAAAGTAGCCCAAACTTTTTTTTTTTTAATAAAAAAAAAAAAAAAAACCCAGAGCAAGGGAGACTTTCTTTTCTCTGTTGCTTTATGTGAGGGAACGCAAGTCCCATACGCATGCACAGTACATCAAAACAAGGCAGCAGGATACCATCAACCATGGAAGAACAGTATGGTGCCATTACACAAAGACATTATTTAAGAAAAGTAAGTATTTTTTTCTTAAATAATGTCATTGTATAATAGCAATAATTGACTCCGTGGTTGTAGTATATTGAAATTAAAGTTCTCCCTGTGTCAGTTATAAAAAATGGATCCTGTTTAGCTGGCAGCGCCATCTGGCCATGAACCCATGTTGGTTGCTGTCCTGGAGACTGTTGTCCTCAAGAAGTGTTACCAGCTTTCCTCTCACGATTCTCTCGATGACTTTGTGCACAACTGTTATTACACTAACAAGCCTAGAATGCCTTAGTTTTCCTCTCTCTCCTTTGTACAAGAGTACTCCATCTGCTGTCTTTCAGTCCTCTGACCCTTCTGCTAACACAGCTTAGATTTCTCATCACTGCAGGGGGGAGCCCATCTGTTTTTCATGCTTTATCAGCTCTAGTTGCTGCATCTGTTTTTACCTCCTGTATTTTGCCTAAACACCTACACCCCTTATCTGCTTCTGTAGTCCTCCTACCTCCGTTCTTCCACACAACCTACATATACCTGCCTATTATTGTACTAGCAGTGTAGAGACATGACATTTGGAAATGGAATGCATTGTGAAGGATTAGACTCTGTGCTCATCTCTGAATGAAGAATCTCATGTTGGTCAGGCTGCAGATGACTTGCTGACAGTAATATTAAGGAAAGATAACTAAGTGGCATGACAGATTACAGAAGTTAAATGACCTTCTATGAGAACAACCATCTTTGTAAAATGGAAAAGTTCCTCCTTGTGTATTCTGAAGCATTTTGTTGTCCCTAACCCAATGCAGTTTAAGTAGTTGAGAAATTAAATCGGTTTTATTGATTTTTTTGTTTTATATGAATGTATTTTTTCACAATATGTCTCTACTTGTTACTGTTCATTCTTTTTCTCATTTTCTACTACAGTGCTAATTTTTACAGTGCCAGTACATCATTCCACTGTACAAGTGCGCACCCATATTAGTATGTCATGTCAGAATGCACAGTGATGTTTCAAGAGGCCCTGGGGAGGGGTTGTCTTTTTAAATGCCAAACACCCTGTCTGCCTCCATGTACATTTTGTATGAATTAAGCCTAAGGATCAGGCCAGGACCAATGTGAGTTACATGTAACCCAATAAGGACTGATTCTTGGTCCAAACCTTGGGAGAGGTTTAGTGATATAATAATTTATCTTCCCCACCCCTAGGAGAAAACAGATAGAGGTTCTTTAGTGACAAAGCTCACTCAGACACTACCATAGACTGATGTGAGGAAAAGATTACTTTGTTTTTACTTTTTTGTAATTTGTATTGCTTTGTTGTCTTTTTCTATTTTGTATATTGTGGTGCATTTTCTTGAACACTGTGTTTTAATTATATTCTGCTTTCAGTTTCCTATTTAAACTAGGAAACAGATCAGAGCTCCATCTCTTGTGAGGCATAGAAATTAGAACAGGTCAATTAAGGTTAATTCATTACCTATGTACTGAGAGTGGAGCTAGGAATTAAACATTGTATTTAGGGGGGGTAAATAAAACATTTTAAAGCTTTACTGGAAAAGCTTACTCAGACACTGCCATAGACTAATGTGAGCGAAAAGTTAGTTTGTTTTACTTTCTTGTAATTTGCATTGCTTCATTGCATTCTTCTATTTTGTATATTGCAGTATATTTTTATATTGTGTTTTAGTTGTATTCTGCTTTCAATTGGTATTCAAACATAGGAAGATACCAGAGCTGTGCCACTTGTGATTTACACAGAAATTAGAATATGGCAATTAAGGTTAATTACATGTGAACTGATAGTGGAGCTATGAACTAAACCTTGAATTTAAAGGGTAGAATAAAACATTTCAAGACTTTACAGGAAAAGCTCACTCAGACTCTGCCATAGACTGCTGCAACAGAAAGATTAATTTGTTTTTGCTTTCTTACATTTGCATTGCTTCATTGCTTTCTTTCATTTTGTGTATTGGGGTGCCTTTTCCTTACACAGTGTTTTAATTGTATTCTGCTTTCAGTTCCATATTTAAACTAGGAAAGCGACCAGAAGTGTTTCTCTTCTGAGTCACAAAGAAATTAGAACAAGTCAATTAAGGTTAATTTGGAGCTTGGGACTAAACATTGTATTTAATTTAACGGGGAAATAAAACATTTTGTGACATTACTGGAAAAGCTCACTCAGACTCTGCCATTAGAGTGCTGTGAGGGAAAGGCTACTTTGTTTTTGTTTTCCCTATAATCTGTGTTGCTTCACTGCCTTTTTCAGTGTTGTATATTGTGGTGTGTGTTCTGTGTTCTTTACAATATGTTTTAATTGGATTCTTCTTTCAGTTGCATATTTAAATTAAGAAAGAAACCAGAGCTGTGACTCTTGTGAGTCACACAGAAATTAAACTCAACTCTGTTTCTAGTTGCCCACCCCTTATGTTATGTTATAGGTTTATAGGTGTTTATTAGGCTAAAAACCACAAGGGTCTTTTTAAGCCTAGCCATGCAACCCTAACCTCTGACAAGTTGTGGATGAAACATTTACAAGCAAGAGTCTGGGAGACTAACCATTTACAGTTTGCCTGTGTCCATTACAGACATAGGTGCCAAGCCAGAGATGAACTCCCTGTTCCCCATCCAATTTTCCACTTGTTACACTTGAATTACATTAGGGAGGAACTCTGCTTCACATGGATGGGGAGGCTGTTCTAGAGACAGGGTAATCTCTGGTATACATACTTGTCTCTCCAGCAGGTCCTATTCATATCACAGGAGAGGTTTAAGTCTTTAGAATGGATAATTCTGGCACTGTTTATTTTGTGGATATGCAGGATGTCTATCAGAGTGGGGTCTGATAATGCCCTGTATGCCAGGCATATATCTCCTCTCAGCAGCCTGTAGAAGACAGAGTACAGGGATAGGCTATTGAAGTGGTCTGCAGAGGACATTTTACTTACACCCTGTATTCTTTTAATGAGAAACCTCTGTGGATGTTCCATTTGTTGGATATGCCTGATTAGGTACATACCAAAGGGGGCATTGTACACAATGATAGGTTTGATGAATGCCAAATGCAGGGGAACAATGACTTCCTTGGACCTAGATGCCATACCTTTGTTTATAAGTTGTGCGACATAGAATGATTTCCTCACTGCTGTAGACACATGATGGCCAAAGGGTAGATTACTGTCTATTTGTGTCCCTAAGTCCCTGACTGCTGGGTCATCTCTAAGGGGTGTATTATCAGCATGATAGTTACCAGGGTGGATGAATTTCTGAAGGATACTATTATGCATTTCTTGGCATTTCATTTTAATTCATGGCTCTGACACCAGTTGTTTGTCTGTGTCAGCCCTTCCTGGAGAATATTTGTGTTAGTGCAGGATTCAATGACAGCTCCAAATTAGCAGTCATCTGCAAATGTAGTCAGGCAGAGACCATTGACATTGACCTTAACTTCACAGAAGTAAATACCAAAAATGATTTGTCCAAGGACTGATCCCTGAGGGACTCCACTTGTGACTTGCCTGTTTGTAGAGGTGGACTTCCCAGTTTTAACTTACTGGGTTCTCTCTGGTAACCAGTTGGCTATCTAACAGGTGACATGCAGATCTGGACCTAACTTCTTGAGTTTGTCAGCAATGCCTGAGTAGGGTATTGTGTCAAATGCCTTGGCCAGGTCAAAGTAGGCAGTTTGAACCATTTTGCCCTCATCCATTGCTTTGGTGACCTTCTCAAAGAAGTCTACCAGGTTGAGTAGGCATGACCTGCCCTTGATAAAACCAAACTGGGTCGGATCCAATGTCTGGAGGTTTACTATATCATTATTGATCATTTCCATGATAATTCTTTCCATGGCTTTGCATATAAGACTAGTGAAAGTTATGGGTTTGTAGTTTCCAGGGTCTGTAGATGGCCCACCTTTGTGCAGAGGGATGACTGTTGCTGTTCTCCATTTATGAGGCATGAAGTCTGTTTGAAGGCTACAGTTGAAGAGCAATTCCAGAGGGCCTGATAAGTCATGTTTCATGCTATTTAGATCCAAACTCACCTCAGTGGTGCACCAGAGTAGGAAATTATACTAAATTTTCAGTCAACGATTAAGAATTTGGGAGGAAAAGCTCTGTGCCAGAAGGATGACCACTGAAAATCTTGTCCTATTTTTCAATAAGTGTTGTTTACCTTTCTAAGATTTGAGCATAATTTTTTGTATTGCACCTGGTCTGGTGTGACTTTTTCATGAGAACATGTTTTGAAATGATTCTGCTACTAAGGCTTGCCCAACATTCATTGTCTGTCTGGAATTTGAACAATCATTACAGAGACAATGGTGTTTTCTGCAATATCCCTTAATTATTATGCAGAATTCAGAGATTTGTTTTTAGAGCATACCTCCCAATTGTCTTGAATTACTTGTTTTTTACCGAGGTTTGGGTCCAAATAATGGGGTGTCACGATTCCGGAGTGGCACCCCTTCATTTCTAATTTTTTTCCTTTATTTTTTATTTTTTTCACTTTGTTTTTTTATTTTTTTGCACTTTAGCTGACATCATTGCATGGGCAATGATGTCAGCTCGTCAGGGCTACCAGCCTGTCGGAATTGAGCTCATTGCACATGTATTTCCGGGTTTCCAGCTGGTTTCAAATGCTTTGCGAGTGGGAACTGCTCTGGAACAGATGGTATTTTATTTAGAAGTTCACCTGGGTGAAATGGAAGGATTTAGTTTATTTATTCAGAAGCTGCCTGGGGTGAAACAGAAGGATTTAGTCACCTGGCTGTATAGGTGAAACGGAAGGATTTATTTTATTGCAGAGAAGTAAGCATTAACTGTGGTGTGTGTAAAACAGAAAGGATTTATCACAAAGAATAGAAGTAAGCTGAAACTGTGTATATATTACTTTCAGAGTAAGTGTGTGTGTGTGTGTGTGTGTGTGTGTGTGTGTGTGTGTGTGTGTGTGTGTGTGTGTGTGTGTGTGTGTGTGTGTGCATTCATGCACATACATGTTCTTTCTTAGACATGAGTCTTCAGACTGGTTTCTCTCCCTTATGCCCACTATTTGTCAACATAGGCTTCAGGACCCCGAACAGTATAAAGTGTTTATTGAAGAATGAATGGACAAAAGCTGAATTGTCCATTTATTGCTCCTGAGGGGTTGTTAGGGGTCTGACATGGAGACAATTTTCCCTTACACTTACTTGCCGTTGGTGTATTAATAGCAAATTTAAATAGCCTTGTCTGCCTGCTAAACAGACCTCTTTTTTAAACACAGTTTACTGTCAGTGAAAAGAGTCCATCTACCAAATCAAAGGCCATATTTTATGGCTATTTTCAGAAGGTGTATAGAAAGATAAATGCCTTGCCATCTCAGAGATTATGGACAGGCTTTAACAGGTACATTTCATACATTTCACAGATAATCATGATGTTTATGGATTTATTCAAAATACATGGTGTGTAAATGCAATAAAAACAAAAAGAAACCTCTCATCAAATGTCAGTAGAATGAGACTACAGATATGCACCAGCTCAAAAAAGGTGAAAGAAACCCTGCCTTTTCAACTGAGTAGGAAGTATGTTGGACTCCCATGTCAAAAACTAGGGACAGCATGCAAAGAAAGAGAGAAAGTTATATAGATACTAAGAATGTCCGTTAAACATAGATTTCTAAAGAAGGCGTGAGGATCTCCAGATAAGGATAAGTGTCTATCGTTTTCTTTTTTAGCATTTGTTGTCTCCCCCTAACTTGACTTCTATCAGCCCTCCTTTAACTAGGGCAGGGTGAAGGGGTGCCTGTCTGGGACAGAAGTTATCACTGAGGTATGAATGGCAGGTGCCTACACTGCTTCATGGAGCTGAAAGGATACTGTGGATTCATAAATGTATTCTGATAGTGTATTTATGGTTCAACTAAAGCACTTAGTGTGAGGCAAGGTTGTCTAACAGTAACTGTAGCAAGCTGACGGTTTTTATTGCAGCAAGCAGCTTGCTACAGCTGAAGGAAAATCACTGCAGGACTGAATTCATTAAATAATGACAAGCATTTGAATTTCGGACTTCATGTTCTTCAGAAAGTAAATGGTAACACAAAACCTTTTATTCTAGCAATTTCCTAAGTTTATAAGATCAGTATTTCAAATGTGTCCTTATTTTGGGGCTGTATTCCCCCATTATTCACTTTGTCCAGGTTTTTTTGTGCTAAGAGTTGAGATAGCTATGGTGAGAAGTGAGAACTAAATTTGTATTCCCCATTATTGGATTTGTTCATAGGTTCATAGGTTGGTACTAGGCTATCAGCCCTAGGGCCTATACAAGCCTAGCCATAATAAGTCCCTGGCTATTTCTTCCCATAGTATTTACTTCCCTAGACCCCTGTCTAGCAGGGCGACTGATGTGATCCCTGGGATGAATTTCCTGTCTCCCATCCAATCATCAAGTTTCCTTTTGAAGAGGGCCAAAGAGGCACTCTGCTTGACATGTATGGGCAGTCTATTCCAGAGTCTGGGGAGTCTCTGGGTCAGGAACCTATCCTTCCAGCAAGTTTTGTTCATTGTGATGACAAGGTTTAGATCCCTGGAGCGTGCGTCTCTGAGGGACTGGAATTTCTTTAAGTGTAGCATTTCCAACAGCTCTGGGTTTGACATGGCCTTGTATGTTAAGCAGAGATCGCCTCTGAGTAGACAATATGTGACAGAGTATAGGTGGAGTTTTTTTAGATGGTCAGCATAGGGCATCTGCTTTAGACCTGTGATTCTTTTAGTGAGGTATTTCTGTGGCCTTTCCAGTTGTTGCAGATGTCTTGAGCAGTACATACCAAATGGGGCGTTGTATTCTATAATGTGTCTAATGAGGGATGAGTACAGTGGGACAATGACCTCCTTTTTTCTGGATGAAAATCCCTTAGTGATGAGGTGTGCCACACAGAAGGATTTCCTGACTGTTGTGGTGATGTGGTTATCGATGGTGAGACCGCTGTCCACCTGTGTCCCTAAGTCTCTCATCACACTTTCAGTATTTAGTGTACTGCCACCTATGTGGTAATTCATGGGTACATGTTTTTTCCCAAAGGGGATAACTATACACTTCTTGGCACTGAGCTTGAGCCCATCGCTCTGGCACCAAGCATCTGTTTCTGTAAGGCCCTTTTGTAGAATATCCATATAATTTGGGGATTCAATAATGGCTCCCAGTTTGCAGTCATCTGCAGACTTTGTTAGCCAGAGTCACTTAGTGTTGGTCTGTACTTCAGAGAAGTAGATGCCAAACAAGAGTGGTCCCGGGACTGAACCCTGAGGTACTCCACTTTCACTTGTCTGGAGCTGGATTTGGAGTCAGCTACTTTTACAGTGTGGGTTTTGTCAGTAAGCCAGTTGGCAACCCATCGAGTGACGTAGGGATTAATGCCCAGCTTAGTAAGTTTATCTATGATTCCAGAGTGGGGGATGGTGTTGAAGGCCTTGGTGAGGTCCAGATAGGCTGTGTGGACCACCCTTGTCCATGGCTCTGGAGACTGATTTGAAGAAGTCAGTCAGGTTCAGGAGACAAGATTGGCCCTTCATGAACCCAAACTGCATGGGGTCCAGTATTTAAAGGTTGCCAGTGTCTTTGTTTATAAGTTCCATGATAATACATTCCATGGCCTTCGAGATCAGGCTTGTCAGACCGATGGGGCAGTAGTTCCCGGGATCCAAGGTGGATCCCACCTTGTGGAGTGGGATAACTGTAGCTGTACACCACTCAGTGGGCACAAAGCCTGAGGTGAGGCTATGATTAAACATGACACTTAGTTGAGGTGCCAGTTCATTTTGTAGTTCATGTAGTACACAGCCTAAGATGTCGTCTGGTCCCATGGATGCTGTATTCTTAGCTTTGGAGAGTGCATTTTTTACCTGTGTGGCTGTTATTACCAGAAACTGGCAATCTTTCGCTATTGAGTTCGGCCTTTTAGAGGGTGAGAGGGGATGAAGTTTGCACTGAATCGATCTGCCAGGATATTGGCAATATTCTTGGGATCAGTATATTTATTGCCATTCTGTTGTAGCTCAGAGAAGAACTAAGCATTGCCATTTAGATTCTTGACATAGCTATAGAATGCCTTGTGGTTGTCTTTGGAATCTTTGGCAATTTTATTTTCGTAACTAGCTTTGAAGGATTTTATGAGGGATCTCAGCTTCTTACTGAGGCTGGTATGGGAGTTTTTTGCATCCTGGGATTTTCTTCTTTTCTGCAACAGTTTCTTCCTTCTGTTGTAAAGTTTGTTTATGGCAAGGGACCACCAGATTGGCTTCCTTTTTTTGGAGGAGAGCGTGTTGGTTCTACTAGGGATGGCACGATTCATGCACGAGTGGATGTGCTCATACAGTGCCTTAGTGTCCAAACCCTTTGTCCAGGTTTTTTGTGTAAAGAGGTTGAGAGCTATGGTGAGAAGTGAGAACTGAATTCACTAAATGATAGCCATTTAAGTTTCAGTCTTCCTGTCTTTCATGAAACTGCTGATTTTGGCATAGTGGTATTTTGCTCTGACTGCAATGTACAGGGTCCTGGGTTCGAGACTTGCCAGTGAAATGCATGGTGGTAACACAGCATTTTATTTAAACAACTTTCCAAAATTATGCAAGCAATGTTTAAAATGTGTTCCTGGTTTTTGGCCTTTTGTACCCCCCCCAAAAAATCTCAGAAATTGCAAATAAGTGCGAGAAGCTGTGCAAGATGCATATGGCTTACACTACTGTCATTCTATTTATAGTGTGGGTGTGGACACACTGGAAGTAGACTTTTATGATGGAAATGTTCTGAATTGGGCAGTTTTGTCATTATTGGTTCATGCATTTTGTTTCATTGCCTACAGCCTACTGGAAAATGTTCAAACAATACATTTAAAATGCTCTCTAACAAGTGTGCTGTATTATACAAGGAATATAATTTAATAAAGTCAGGAAGATGTATCAAAGAAAACATGTCTGTTTATTTTATGTGCAAGGGGCCAATGATTTGAAAACAGCCCAAAAGTAATCTTTATCCAGCACTGGCCAAATGCATTTTCTTTTAATGTGGTGTGGGTTTCAATGCTGTTTTAATGAATGTGAGTTTCAAGGGCAGAGAAGATTTAATGCAAAGTCTATTTTCATTGTGAGACAGTGTTGTTTTGTTTACCAGATGTCTATTGGTGTTTGTGCATTGGGCAGTAAAATGTAAAATTAAAATCCAAATAATCATTGTGTTAGTAAAGCAGTATGCACACATTAATATTTATGGTAAATGGGTGAAATAGAATGGCTGCAGGGGGACTCTGGTGCCATATTTTGGCTGTCTGTTCTTCAGTTTGCATTTGAAAGTTGGTATCCCACAATCCCATTGGTTACATAATTATGTATGCAAATTTTATGTTAATCATTGTCCAGATTTTTTATGTTTCCAGGTTGAGAGGTATGTTTTACACCAGTAGAATAAATGCAAAAGCATGCCTAGAAATGATGCTCATTGATTGCCTTATTATGTTGAAAAAAATGTGAAGTTCTGTTCTACACTGTCTCTTTTGTGCAAGGAAAACAAGGCCATCCATTCAACCTCCCCACTGTATTACCTTTTATTATAGTAAGCAAGGCCACTGAAATTACAAGAAATTGCATTAAGATCAGTTGCATGGCTAATATTTCCTTAAAGAAAATGGAGTAGCATTATTTTAATATCCACAAACCAATGGCCTTGGGGAATAAATACACCAAAACTCTTTTAACAGGAAGTGGTAAAACCCACTTTCTAAAAGCTTCAGCCATGAATGTTGCATATTTCAAAAATTTTTGGTTAAAGGTATTTGTGAGTTTGTGAATACATGCTTATGTATTAATAAAGAATTATGAGGTAGATACCCACTGCAAGGAAAGAACAGTGTAAGGGCAGTTTTGCAAGAAATTTAATCATAATCTGTTCATCATCATGGATGGCGATAATCTGTATTCTATTTCTTTCAGTACTAATACAAGTATTTATTAACTCACATTCACTGGTTTCCAATTAAGTATTTCCAGTTTGTATTTTTAACGTATCTATTTGCAGTATAAAGTCAAAGTCAAAGTAAACTTTATTGTCATTCATACTTCATACAACAGAGCAAACTGAACGAAATTTCATTTCTCTGGACTCAATGTGCAAAACATCACAAGACGCATTACAACAAGCATTACTACATCACAGCAAACCATTACAGACATAACACACAAAACATTTTACGAATCTAAACTGTACATTATTGCACAGAATTCTAGCAGTTATCGGTATTGCACAAGAAGGCTAGTTTTGCATTGATTGGTTTATTGCACCAAAATATGAGTTGAGACATTTGAGTTATTGCACAAAAATATTGGCTCTTATCAACATAGATAGCTGCTACAGCTGATGGCTGTCATCATGCATGTTATTAGTAGAGCTAAGTTGTCTGATGGCTTGTGGAAATAAGCTCTTACTGAATCTGGTGGTTTCGCTCCGCATACTGTGATAGCGCTTGCCAGATGATAGTGTGGAAAACATTCCATGGGCAGGGTGAGTGATGTCCCTGACTATTTTAGTGGCTCTGCTGAGACATTAAGACCAGTATAGGTCCTGAATAGATGGAAGAGTGGTCCTAATAATTTTCTTGGCTGATTTCACCACCTTTTGGAGAGCCTTCCGATCAGAAGAAGAGCAGTTTCCATACCATAGTGAAAGACTGTTTGACAAGATGCTTTCTATAGTGCCCCTGTAGAAGGTTGTGAGAACAGGAGGTGGAAGGTTTGCTCTTCTCATTCTTAACAGAAAATGGATACGTTGTTGTGCCTCCTTGACAATGGAATTTGTGTTTAAGGATGATGACAAGTCCTCCTTGATATCTACCCCCTAAGAACTTGGTGCTGTTTACCCTCTCCACTATTTCTCTATGGATTGTGAGAGGAGGATGCACTCCAGGGTTCCATCTGAAGTCAACAATTATATCCTTGGTCTTTTTCACATTCAGTGCCAGGTTATTGTTGTTGCACCAGACAGTCAGTTGGTTAACCTCCTATCGGTAGGCTATTTCATCATCGGTGCTCATGAGACCCACAAATGTTGTGTCATCTGCAAACTTAATTATGTGATTCAAACTGTACCTGGTGTTGCAGTCATGGGTCATAAAAGCGAACAGCAAGGGTCTCAAGACACAAACCTGTGGTACCCCAGTATGATGCTCTCCGAGGTGTTCTTGACAAAGCATACTGTCTAAGGAAGAACAGTTAAACATCATACTGCTAGACCCCAAAATATCTCTTCTGGACAATGTTTCATTTGTAGTTTAAAATCTCTGTAACTGATGTGTCTGGTCTCTTCAGTTATCAGTTTGTCTTATTTTACATTTTGTAAAGACTCTTGTTTTATATCTGGAATGTACTGCAAACAAGTAACAGTGATTGGTTGAATGGTGTAATTATGTATGTTACATTTATCTGTGTTTTTAAATGTTTTATGGATCTGATGAAGCACCCAGTGAGGTGCAAAAGTGCTCATCTCTATACCTGTTTTCATTATATTTTACTTTTTATATATATATTTTCAGTTTGTGTTATGTATTAAAAATAAGTCAGTCTAGATGGTCTCTGTTTCATTGTTTATCGTATTACTTGCTTTACAGCTTGCTCCAATTTGTCACTTTCTTGATCTCTTGCACTTTACAAAATAGGACCATGGCAGAAGGAGGAATGTTAGAACTGGATTATGTGCCAGGGAATGGGAGTGATTTTATACCTGCTGGTTGTTTAGATCATATTTTGATGGTAGACAGTTGTTGTTGTTGTCTTTTGGCTTTTCCCGGTTAGGGGTCACCACAGCAGAACTCCGGTCTGCTAATGATTGGCAGTAGATTTTCACAAACGCCGAGGTGCCAGCTCGACGTCCAACCTTCAACAAAGGCATGCCCATTTACACGTCTTTCGAACACCCACCCAATCGCAGGGAGGACATGCAGACTCCGCACAGAAGACACTCCCCGCACTCCAGCCGAGAATCGAACGGGAGAACCTCTTGCTGTGAGGCATCAACGCTACCGCTGCACCACCGTGGAAGTCTATTTTGATGGTAGACAGTAATGCGTTGTTATCGTTTAAAGTTAATGTAACTAGAGCTGGCCCTAGAAAACCAGATTTTAAACCAGGGGATTTTAAAATTGTGTTCAGATGTCTCAAAAATAACCTCTATAAGTTTAACCATTTGCAATGGTAAAGGCTTAATTTTGAAGCTTGTCTTAAGTTCAAAGTTATTCCCAGATGTTTATATGTATATAAAATGCCAATGTATGGGAATACATTTCTAGATTTACGGAAGGACTGGCAGATGCTTAATCTAGAAATGGTCTCAAGATATATGGAGCTTTAGATTAGATTTTCTGACCCCATTGAGACTAACCCTCGGAATCAGATCTTTCGTGATCTGGACAGTTTTAATTAGTTTCTTGATTCCACACTTGTGCTCACAAACTAGATGACTTACTTTCTGACAGATGTACGCATGAGAAACATCTTATGGAAGTGAAACGCAAGAAACTAAAAAAGAGACATTGCTGACTTTAATGAGGGGAGAGTCTTCTCTTGGGCCAATAACTGACAGGAATGGGCAGAATGATTTGAATATACAGGTCAAAGCGGAAGAACGTAATGAATACTCTCATCCACTGGGTGCCATGAATGAGACATTAGGCAATACCACTAAGAGTTCTGATATCAGCAGTGGCTTTGTTTCCTGCACACAGATCTCTGGGCATCTGACTGATGATGTGTTACCCCTGAAAATGATTAATAATGATGCTAATGTTAATAATGTATCTATTAGGCTAGGAGATGCACCTGATACTTTGAATTTCCCTAGTTCAGTAGAGGGAGGTAAAATCCCCTGCTTATCTATTTAGCCTTTTTTACATCTACAACTGCTGGACCTTGTGACTATGGTGAGGCAGGAATTGAGAGGATGCTCAAAGAGCAGGAACAGGCTCAGACGCAACAGGCCACAGCTATCGGGGCAGATGGAACTAGGACCAGTAGTTCAGAACAAGGTTCCAAAAACCTGATCATCAACATTTGTTCTATTGAGTTTACTCCTTGTGAATGTGAGGTACTAAATCTAGGCCTATCTTCTGTACCCACTAGAGGATCCAGTATACATAACTTTCTGTTAGATTTAAAATTTTTTGTCTGGAATATTTTGCTTAGGTTGATGTTTGGTAAACTTGATATACCCACTTCCAGATTGAGAAAACACAGTCAGTTTTTACCAATTAATTTTCCACTTGTTGAAGCATTCAATAAATTGTGTGAAGACGATATATATGATTTTCTGAGTAGGGACCACAAGCGATCATTTTTCAACTTGAATAAATCACAGTGATTTGGTCAAACAGGAAGATTTATATATCTGTCCAGTAGATAAAGGGGGAGGAATTGTAGTAATGAACACTATGGGTTATGTTGAGAATATGCTTACAATGTTGAATGATTTTGTAACATACACTGAACGTGCTAAACTAGATGTATATAGGTTGAGAACGTAAATAACTATGTGCATGATTTTTTAATGGGAAGGGCAATTAGTAAGGAAATGTTTGATTACTTTTTGATGGAGTATCCTCATATTCCTGTGATACATGGGCTGCTGAAAGTGCACAAGAACCTGGTTAACCCAGCCATGTGACCGATTGTTTCTGGCAGGGGGTGAGTAACAGAGCCCTTTGTCAATGTTTGTTAAGAATCAGCTTCATCCTGTGATTGACAGTGTAGACACAATACTCAAGGATACAATGCATTTTCTTAAGAGGTTAGCACGATGGCCTGATAATAACGATGCAAGAGATTGCATCCTAGTGACCATGGATGTGGTATCCTTCTTTACTGCTATTCCGAATTAAATTGGTATAGAGTATGTTAGACCGTTTTAGAGTGAACATTCTGAATATACAGCAGATAAGATTCATTTGATTTGCTCTCTATGTGATTTTGACCAATAATGTCTTTCCATTCCTTTATAAGTACTATGTTCAGAATGTGGGTGTTGCTGTGAGCACCATGTGCGCTAATAGCTACGCAAACATGGTGCTTGCACAGTGGGAAGCTATGTATGTGTTTCATATTTGTATTCTTTTCTTGGTTCAGTTCTATATTACGGCTGCTTTGTAGACAATGTCTTTTTTTATATATGGTCTGGATCAGTGTGGATATACTGAATGCTTTCACTGATTACTTACAAGAGACTATGAAATTTTGTGGTTCATCCTTAACTGTTCAGCTGCTATGATCAATTTTTTAGATGTTAATATTTGTAGGACATCTAGTGGATTAGATACTATGCTATTCAAAAAATCATGTAAGGTCAGTAATAAGCTACATGCTCATATTATGCATCCCAAGAGGCTAAAGTAAAATGATATGAGAGGTCAGGTTTTTAGAAATGGAAGGTTATATACAAAAGATAGTGATATGTATGATTCGTTTGATATTCTGGCAAATGAGTTTCCACAGAGTGGTTACTCTGACTCCGACATCTTACAAGCACAGAATGATGTGATACTTTTAACCCATAATAGAGCAAGACCATACTACAATACAGGAGATGTTGATTATATAGGGGATAAAAGTGACCACGTACGTCAACTTAGAATATCTTGAACTTATTTGTGTAATGTTAACTCTATTTGCAATATTATTAGAAAGCACTGATGAGTTTTGATGTCTGATGTTAAATACAGAGCAAAGCTTGACAGTGAGCCTCATTTTACATTTAAGAATAGTCCATCTTTAAAAAAAGATGCTTTGTTATAAAACTTGGAGCTCTGGGAAAGAATGTAAAAATGAAATACTGAAGAGGATATAGTCATATCCATGAATTGCATGCAAGATCTGTAAATATATCTAGACTGATAGCTGCTTTGTACACCTCCACAGTGGACAATTGTTTGAATTCAATGGTTACTATACTGGTAAGATGAACAGGTGCCTTAAGGATTGCATTAGGGAGCATCTATATAGTATTAATAAGCGAGATAATAGAAAAGCGTTAGCCAAGCATATAATGAATGAAGGTGCCATGCATATGTTTCAGTTCATGGTTATTGAGAAATATCATACTATGGTTAGAGCGGGGTGATGTTAAGACTCAAAGGGAATACTTAAAAACTAAATGAATCTTTATATTAGCAGCTCACAAAGGTAAGGGACTGAATGAGCATGTCCCTTTAAGACCAGCTTTGAGATCAAGAGGTTTGAAATGATGATTGGTTGAATGGTTTAATTATCTATGTTATATTTATCTGTGTTTTTAAATGTTTTATGGATCTGATGGAGTACCCAGTGAGGTGTGAAAGTGCTCATCTGTATTCTGTTTTTATCATATTTTACTTTTTATATATATATTTTAGTCTGTGTTACATATTAAAGATAAGTCCATATAGCTGGTTTCTGTGTTGTTGTTTATCATATTACTCGCTTTACTGAAGCCAGCAATTTGCTGATTTGTTATTTTCTTGATATGTTCACAATATTACAAAGCTTAGCATAAGTACACACAGCCACCATTGTTAACATATATTAACATGTTAACATATGTGAATCGCTACTAACATTTTTGTTTTTATCTTACTGGGACCTCAGAATATGAAACTTTCTGTCCTTGACTTTAGAGCTCTCACCAACTTTATACAAGCAATGATGCTTGATAGAGTGGGTGTTATCAGGGGTCATTGTGAGGCCTGATGCCACAGGTGGAGGGCCTTACCATCCCAGGCAGTATTTCCCTGATTATGCCTGCCCTGTTTTGTATCTGATTTTTTTTTCATTTGCTATATACTTTTTTCTATTCCTGATGTAAAATAGTTCCACCATCTAATACATCAGACTAACTCTAACATATGTAATTGTTGTTGGCAGAATGTGTTACAACCAAAATATAAGTTATGTAAATTTTACTAGGTGTAAAATTACTGTACTTTACTAGATTATTAATATCCCGTGAATGTTGTTTAATATTCACTGTATGATTTTCTGAGCTGACTTTATTTATCCTGTATGTTGATTCTATTATTTGTTACTGCACTTCATGTGATATTATGTAGTTTATTAATTGATCTATGTATGCTGGAGCTTTTCTCCCCAGGCCTCCATTGAAAACAGGATTCCTGCCCGGTCAGACTTTCCCAGTAAACAAATACCAAGTAAATAAATAAATAATTAAGTAAATAAATATTTAATATCCACACTCTCACACACACACACACACACACACACACACACACACACACACACACACACACACACACACACACACACACACACACATTCATAAGCACAGAAAGATTCACATACATATTCATAGGAATGCACACACACACACACACACACACACACACACACACACACACACACACACACACACAAACTGCATATCAGTCACTACTATTGAGTGTGTGAATATATATTAGCTCGATGGTTTCTAGCACTGGATAGTGTGTTGCCATTGTATATATAGTAGTACACCGTCTCTTGTATGCACTTTTTTCTAGCCATTGTATTTTCTTTTTTTTATTATGTAGCAAAGTCATAGCTGAAAAAGAGCTATGGGTCTAACAAAATATATAAAAGTAAAATAAACTAAAAGAGCCCATGGGTTAAGTAGAGGTGCTGGGAGTGTATTCTTAGTTTCAGATTGGGACAGCTGAATGCCTTCAGCATAGTGCAAAACTACATTCTTGAAAGCAATCCCTTGGAAGAAAATGTGTGAAGCAGAGGAGGTGTACTTATTCAATGAAGAAGGAATTTACATGATATGTACACTGTCTGCAAATTACTTGGTATCTTCAGTACGATACTCCTTTAGCCTGCTGAGAAGAAAACAAGTTGTGTATTCACATAACTCAAGAGCTTTTACAAGGGCATGCCTTATTCAAAGTGAAAGTCCAGATACCTTATTGAAGAAACATCTTCAAGAACTATACCAGTGTTGGCAGAGACGGACAGTAAGTTGTCTCAGTCACTGGGCTCTTGGTGAGCCATTTATCGAAGTCAGAGAATTATAACTGGTTTGTTTATTTTGGACTGCAGTACAGGGAGTAGATGATTATAGTCTCATTTGAATAATAAATGCTTCTGAATAATTTTATAAACCATTGGAGAAGTGAGAAGATGGAAGTAGTTGTACTTCCAAGCCTTGTGAAATGCTACAATGCACCTGCTCTTCTAATGACTCTCTTTTGTTTGACGATCTGTGTTCTATGGGTCAGTCTATGAACTACCACATTTCAGCTGTTATACTGAAGATACTCATCAAACCATATATGTGGATTTCAAGACTGACCGAGTCAAATTCTTTTGAGAAGTACAGAAACTGTGCATCTGTGTGAAACGCTGAGCCTCTGTAGCTCAAGATGTAATCAAAGATGTTGATCCAAGTGGTGAGAATGTCACACCCAAAATGCAAGTCATCACAAAAACTAGTCAGTAGAGAACTGCAAAAATTAATTCTAAATGTGCATGCATCATAGCAAATAAATAACCAACTAATATTACAATGGTGGCAAGACTGAATGTGGTCACATCACAAAGACAGGCAGTTCCCCGTGTAAAGGTGCCAAGGCAGATACTGTCCATATGGTACAGATTTTATCTTTTGCCAAAGATCAGCCTTATGTGATTCAGCCTCATGGTGAATATTACCAGTTAGTTGATTTACTTATCTTTGTAGTTAGTAGTAATATACCAATAATGTATGTTTTCTCAGTTTTCCCCTTTCAGCATACAGGACCATGTATTTTTAAACTAAATTCCAGGTGCCATTTGTCTGACTAAAATACAAATACTCTCTGGGCAGTAATCTTCCGATTTTGAATACATCAAAAATGTTTGCATTTTTAGCATGTGAGCTGAGCATATATCTGTTCCTACGACTGAATTTGATACTTCAGTGTTTATTGACATTTTGCCTGATAATTACTCTCTAATAACATATCTCTGTCTCTGCTGAGATGGTTTCCAACTGACTTTATCATTTTAGGCCTTATCTCCATAACCTTTAATTTTATTGCCAACATCCTGTCAAAGGCCTTGGTGTTGGCTGAATGGACCACGTCTCTTGTCCATCTCACAAGTATCACACTCATAAAAACTCATAATAATACGCTGAAAACATATCTGCTATATAAAGCCATGTTGTCTAGTAACAGCTAGAGAATAATCAGGAAAGTCTGTTAGCTCACTGCATATTTTCTTAGATATCATTTTTTTCCTGTTAATTTCTAGGAAGATAAATTAGAGAACCAAGGTTGTAATAATATGGCTTCCTCTTGGATTGATATTTATGCAATAGAATCATCTTCACAAGCCTGTGCTCATTTGAGTACATTATTTTTGTCAGTGAGTGACTATAGGGCTTATTCACTTAACTGAGGGATAGCTCATATTACCTATATCTTATCTCCTCAGTTTTCTTCTTTATACCTGCCTTACTCATGCTTTGCTTCCATTCGTTCATCCATCTACATCTATGCTTATAAATCCAAACCCTGTGTTGTTGTAGGAGCCAAAACCAATACTCAGCTATGTGAAAACATAGGCCAGATAACTCCAGAAATGTGTACACGGTTTTATCATCAATGGGAGGGGTTAAAACTATTTTATATTATTCAGAAAGGGTTTTGCTCTTATACCTACCTGTCCTTTGGATATCAATAATATTTTGATAGATTTAAAATTGTTTCTCAGGAAAACCAGTCTTGGAGTAGTGTTAAATGACAGTGGGTTATGGAAGGAATGAGCTGTTTTTCAGAGGAGTACTTTCTATCCCCCACTACTGCCTATATTACAACGCTTTGGGGCCTTGGTCTAAAATCATATTCAAACCTACCTGGAAGTTAGACATCAATGATTTTATAATTTAGATGCAGAGAAAAGACTATTTTGACAGAAATAACATACAGTAAAGCAGTTAGAGTAATGAGACCAAATAAAGGGGGTAGTGGTGTATGGTGCTGATGGATGTGTGGGATTAGTCAGGGACAATGTTAAATATACTTCAGGTAAATACACACCAGTGTCTAAATGTGAAACTAACATAACCTATGGTAAGAGCGATTATATTTTAAAAGCTACTGTATTACAAGGGCTAATGGATAAGAATTTATTTGATTTTGAAAGGGATAGAGCCATTGTTCTGTCTATATTTGGAATTCCAAAAGACCACAAGGACCTGGACAACAACCCTTTATGTCCCAATGTGTTAGCCAGTGGGATGTAAAGGGGGGGGGGGGTTCCAATTGTCTCAGCCAGTGGTTCTAAAACTCACCATTTAGCTTTGTTTGTTGATAGAAGATTAACACTCTTTAAAAATGCAAACTTACAGTTTAAAAGATTGATTGGATTTTTTAAGGAGGATTCACAATTCATTATACAAGGAGATCTTGATTTTTGTCATCACTGATATTACTGACTTGTTTTCCATTATACCCCATGTTCAGGGTTTTGCTTAGTCTGACCTGGTTGATTGTGAGTTCTTGTACCACCAGGATATTAGATTAATCTTGGATTTTATGGAAATTATTTTGTTGTTATGGGAAAAACATTATCTACTGAACTCGACTGGATGTTGAAATTTATATTCACATTTTCTGGATGACATTTGTATTATGTGGACTGATACAAGAGAGAAATTGTTTAAATTTATGTCATAAATTCAATAGACTACCTCATTTCTGAAATTTATATACAAAATCAGTGAATTTCAGGCTACTTATTTGGATGTCATGATCCAGAAGGTAACTCAAAAATGAGACTTTAAGTCACTTTTGCACAGGAAGCCTCCTTTTCCAAATTCATCTTATTACACCACTGAACACCTTACCCATCAAAACTTAAATATAGTGAAAGGTCAGTTTGTTAAAGCACCCTCTATGGTATCAGATAATGATGATTTTATATCAGAGTGTGACTAGACAGAATGTTTGTAAAAAGAGGATACCCAATCAATCTGGTGCACAAGGTCAAGGGGTTAGTTAGAGGAAAAAGAGGTCTCAGGTTTCTTCCACTCATAGGATCAGGCACTGAAGGAGAAGGGGTGATTTAAAGGTACAAGGCATTCCTTCTGAAAAACCGTACAGAGCTTTTATTCTGAGTTTTATTCAGAGCTTTTATTCTGAGTTTTAACCAGGACACAAGGAACATAAGGGCAATTGTTTTAAAACACTGGAAGATATTTTTAGGGTTACCCAACATGACAGGTGGGTTTCAGGAACACCTACTTTTATATATAAAAGGTGTCATAATTTAAATGGAATTTTAAAAAAGAACACCAGGGGAATTTACTATTCTAAATGGGTCATCTTAGGAATTAATAAATACGGAGAATGCAGACAATGTTTGTCTATAGCTACCATTAACATGATTATCTGACTAGTCACAATATTTATACAGAGTGGTAAATTTCACAACTGCAGTGTAAAATAGGGTGATAGTATACATAGCATGTTGTGTCCACTGCTTCTCTTTCTATGCAGGAAAAACATTGGATATATCAACATATGTGCAATACATCCAGGAACAGTGAAGCAAACACTCTGCATAAGCATACCAAGGAATGCCCAAACAGCTCATCTAAACTCTTTGTTTTGTAAGAAGTGACTGAAAACTCCTGGGTGGGGGGTCTTTGAAAGACTGTGTCTTTCGGCTTTTTCCTGGTTAGGGGTCGCCACAGCAGAACTTCGGTCCACTCATTATTGGCAGTAGAGTTTTACGTGCTGGCTTGCCGGGCCTAACGCACAACCTTCAATGAAGGAACGCCCGTTCACGCATGTTGCCACACAGAAGACCCTCTACGGATCGAACGGGCAACGTCTAACTGTGAGGCGACAACACTACCGCAGCACCACCACCGACTAAAACTGAATATTGTGAACTGTAGTGGCAGTTAACACAGGATGCAAGTACCCCCTCAGCTTAAATGATAATATCTCAATAGCATCAGTATTAAAACTCAATAACAACAAAAGATATTTTATTTACTATATCTCTTGTACAACATTCTGTAATAATGAGACTATTTCAAATTCTGATCTTATATATTTCTTCACAGCAACTTCATTTGTAATATATACACATACATTTTTTTACCATATTTACTACTAAGCTTTATGTATTTATGTAATTAATGTGACAAAACATAACTGGGTTATCACATTTGTACATAGATGTTTATGAATGCATTCTGATGTGGGTTTTAACAAATTAATTGCATTTTTATTTTGTGTGGCTATGGTGGTGCAGCGGTTAGCGTTGTTGCCTCACAGAAAGAGGTTCTCCGGTTTGATCCTCAGCTGGGGTGC
This sequence comes from Protopterus annectens, assembly GCF_019279795.1. NCBI lineage: Eukaryota > Metazoa > Chordata > Ceratodontiformes > Protopteridae > Protopterus > Protopterus annectens. The sequence continues at coordinate 743,491,574 of NC_056727.1, forward strand.
CTTATGTGCGGACTCTGAATGTCCTCCCTGTGGTCGTGTGGGTTTCCTCCAGGTGCTCTTCTTTCCTCCCAAAGACATACTGTAGGTGGATTGGAAACTCTAAATTGGCCCCAGGTGTGAGTGCGTGCATGTGTGTGCCTTCTGTGGAAGGTTGGGTGCTGGGCTGGCAATTCGACACCGTAAAACTCCACTGCCAATCATGAGCAGACAGGTGATCCAGTGTGGCAACCCCTAATTGGGAAAAGAAGAAGAAGAAGAATTGTATTTTTATTTTGTTGTCTGCATTTGTGGGGAGGTATGTATACACCTGTTCTTTTTGTGTGAAGCTCAAAAAACAAGCCACCCTGGTGGAATCACAAACTCAATAGAATGTATAACAGAAGGGAAAAAATTATGGCAAAAATTAGGAGGTGCAACACCCAGGAGGATAAAAACACTCTCATCAAACTAAACAAACAACTCAGAGGACAAATAAAGTCTACCAAAGCCAAATTTGATGTAAGTTTGGCCTCCTAGACCAAGGACAACCATAAAGCATTCTTTAGCTATGTCTGCAAACTCAAAGGTAATGCACAATTGTGTGGAGAGCTCATTGGAAATGGAGCCACCTATACTGAGCCAGAAGACATAGCAAACCTCCTGGCTGATAAATTTAGCTCTAACTTTACCCCTCTCTCCATTTCAACCTTCCCTTAGGAAATATCATGAAATATAACTCCCCTTACTGTCACTAGGGAACAGGTCCTTAATGTTCACTCTAAGACCAAGCACACTGCATTAAGGGGTCCAGATAATATCCCAGATTGCCTTCTGAATAGCATGAAACATGACCTATCAGGGCCTCTGGAACTACTATTTAACCACAGCCTCCAAACAGGTTTCATGCCTCATGAATGAAGAAAGGCAGCAGTCATCCCTTTGCACAAAGGTGGGCCATGTACAGACCCTGGAAACTACAGACCCATAAGTCTCACTAGTCTTATATGTAAAGCCATGAAAAGAATTATCATGGAGATGATCAATAGAGATATAGTAAACCTCCAGATACTGGACCCAACCCAGTTTGGTTTCATCAAGGGCAGATCATGCCTAATCAACCTGATGGACTTCTTTGAGAAGATCACCAAAGCAATGGATGAGGGCAAAATTGTTCACACTGCCTACCTTGACCTGGCAAAGGCATGTGACACAATACCCCACTTGGACATTGTTGACAAACTCAAGAAGTTAGGTACAATCCCATATGTCACCCTGTGGATAGGCAACTGGCTCACAGACAGGACCCAGAAAGTTAGAATTGGGGAGTTCACCTCTACAAAGAGGCCAGTCACAAGTGGAGTCCCTCAGGGATCAGTCCTTGGACTGCTCTTTTTTGGGATTTACTTCTCAGAAGTCAAGGCCAATGTCAGTGGTCTCTGGCTGACTAAATTTCAGATGATTGCAAATTAGGAGCTGTCATTGAATCTCACACTGACACAAATGTTCTCCAGGAGGGGCTGACACAGACAAACAACTGGTGCCAGAGCCATGGACTAAAATTAAATGCCAAGGAAGGCATAACAGTATCCTTTGGGGAGTTATCCATTCCTGGTCATTATCATATTGACAACACACCCCTGAGAGTTGACCCAGTAGTCAGGGATGTAGGCACACACATAGATAGTAATCTAGCCTTTGAACATCATGTGTTTAGAGTGGTGAGGAAATCATTCTATGCTGCGCAACTTGTAAACAAAGATATGGCATCTAGGTCCAAAGAGGTCATTGTTCCACTGTATTTAGCATTCATCAGATGTATCATTGAGTACAATGCCTCCTTTGGTATGTACCTAACCAGTCATATCCAATAACTGGAACAGCCACAGAAGCTTCTCACTAAATGAATACAGGGTGTAAGTAAAATGTCCTATGCAGACTGCCTCAAGGCCCTATCCCTGTATTCTGTATTCTACAGGTTTTTGAGGGGAGAGTTATGCCTGGCATAGGTCTCCCCTCAAAAGCCTGTAGGAGACAGGCTTTGAGGGGAGAGCTATGCCTGGCATACAGGGCATTGTCAGACCCCACCCTGATGGACCTCCTGCATATCCACAAAACAAACAGCACCAGGATTACCATTCTAAAGACATAAACTTTGCCTGTGATAAAAACGGAACTCGTTGGAGAAATAACTATGTATCCCAGAGACTACAGCATCTACGGAATAGGGTCCCCATCCATGTGAAGCAGAGTTCCTCCCTAACCCAATTCAAGTGCAACTTGGATAACTGAATGGGAAACCAGAAATTCATCCCTGGTTTGGCACCTGTATCTCTAATGGACTCAAGTAACCTGTAAAAGGTTGATCTCCTAGGCCCATGCTTACATTTATCAAGGGTCTCAGAACTTGTCAGAGATTTGGAATGCATGGCTTAGAAAAGGCCCTTGTGTTTGTTAGCCTAGTAAACACCTATGAACCTAAGCCAAGTGTTTTTCATGTTGTGCTGAATGTGTATACATTATGTCTAAAAGCACATTATTGGTAAAATAACTTTTTCAAATAGTTTTTGTGTGTTTTTTGTGCATTTAATATGTTAGCAACACTTAGAAATGGAATACTTATTTATTTATAAACCGTTTTATCTTATTTTGTTTGTAAAGGAAATTAGTGTGTTTTGTGGTACAGATCTTGTATATGATAGGCTAGTTTATGTGTTCAAATTAGTTCTGAAGAAGTCTGTGTTGTGTTGAGGATGAAAGTGCTAAAGTAATAAAACTTTTGCACATATTTTTTGAATTATTTGGCCTGTGTTTTCATTCAGCTGGTTATTGGTTTTGGCTCTGACTAACAATGCAGGATTTGAATTTATTGGTCTGTTTCTTTACTGAGTTCTTCCGCTCTTTAGTGGTTTACATCCATGCTTACTCTGCCTCCCCATGATGGCTTGTTGCTTTGCCAATCTAACATAAATACAGAGGAAAATAATTAATTTAGTAATTTTGCCTGGTATGTAACATTTTCAGGCTTTCATCCTTCTTCTTCCAATAAAATAATCTACCGATTCCTTAAAAGATTTTTATAGATTTCACATCTATTTATCTCTCTCTGTCCCCCTTTCTCTCTCTCTATATATATATTTATATATAAAGCTTTTTTCTCATATTTATTATTGTGTCTTATTAAATATTTATTCTCTGGTTTTAGACCATCTTAATAGTGTTTAAAAGCTTCTACAATTTATTTTGTTGTAAGCTTAGGCTTACTTTGATTTAATCTCTACAACTGCCTAACATCAAGTCTGTTTTACATCCTACTAAATTAGAACCATATGCCATTTTCTGAACTAAATGCAAGGTATGTCTTGGCTTTTTTTGTTGACTGCAACACTGTCTTAGTAAGAATGTCCCAGGAAGACTTTCCAAGGCTGTTATACTCTTTGTTGTCTGTTGTACAAGTGTAGCTGAGGGCAGCTTCTCAAGGAAGTTTAGATCAAATAGGCTCAAAGGAGCAACTTTCTTACAAAATGTTAGACTCCTATCATGGAACTGACTTAAGACAGGTAAGACTGCCATAAGCAGATAGACATTTTCATTCATAGCAGCCTATCCCATGTAGAAAGCCGCGGTGGTGCAGCGGTTAGCGTTGTCACTTCACAGCAAGAGGTTCTCTAGTTTGAATCTTAGCTGGAGCTCCTTCTGTGTGGAGTCTGCATGTCCTCTCCATGGTCAAGTGATGTTTAAGGATATGCAGGTAGGTGCGTGCATGAATGGGTGTGCCTTCTTTGAAGGTTGGGTGTTGGGCTGGCACCTTGGCACCATAAAAATCCACTGTCAATCATTAGCGGACTGGAGTTCTGCTGTGGTGATCCCTAACTGGGAAAAGCTGAAAGACATTAGTTTTTAGCCTATCCATGGCTGGGATAATGAGAAATAATCCACTGAATGCAGTTGCAAGAAGTAAAACACTGAATTGCTGCATGGTGTCTAGGTGTACAGATTCTGTAGAATAGATCATGTGAAAAAATTATGGGATGCAATAAATGCCAAAAACTGTATGATTGAAAGCAAATGGTTCTTGTGAAGGAATACATAACATCCGCATTTGAAGCAACCTCATTATTGCAGAATGTTCTATAAGAGATAAAGTAAATAAAATATATTTTAGTATTGCTGTAGGTACGTACATTTAACATCAATTAACCTAGAAATGCAAAAGAAACCAGTGGCTGGTTAGGGAAATAAAATATTTGCTCGAATCCATTTTATTTTTCTGCACATTCCCATCCTAGATGAAGATACAGAATGTAACTTATTTTATTCAGAAAATAAAAGAAATGTATAACTGTAGTGAACAGCTTTAATGGAAATGGAAATGGTTAGACATAACCTTGCTGGCTGCTCATTTGAAATTTTGACTTAAAATAGTCATATCACGAAAGGAAGAAATGCATTTGAGAATGCATCAGTATTACTTTTAGGTGAGCTGGATAACATCTTTCCTGATTAAGCCTACTTTTCAGTATCTGTTATACTCAACACACTATTTTATGGAGTAAAAAATGATTGCTAGCCTAGGTACACCCCAATATTAATGATACAATATTTTATAGTATTCCATTAGCATAGTATATATGAATACAAATTAAAGTGTGTTCTACACTGTCAGCATGTTAATGCATAAACTATGCTGTAGTTGCTGTATTTATATCCTCACTATATCACATTATGCAAAAATGCCAAATATTTTGAACGCACTTCAGAGTAAGTGATGAGATGTCTTATCAGCCCATTTTAAAACATTCCCATGTCATTACAGAAGAATACTTGAGTTATATTTGTCATCTCAGGCACTGCTTAAATATGTAGGTAGAGTTCCCCCCACCATTTTTGTAAGGTAAACTACCATATATTTATACTTGCCTGTCTTTGCCTCTTTCACCTGTTTGATGTTGAATGTATCATAGCACCATCCGTCTCTTATAAATCTGACCTGTTTGTGCCCTGAACAAAGAATTTACCACAGCCAATGCAAATGTTAATGCGACAAATGTCTTTGATTTACTGAATCAAGAAATGTCACCATAGAATGTCATCCTTTTTTGATCTTGGTCTATACTGATCACTGGTTACTAAAACTCCAGGAAACATAATAGATGAACCAGCCATTTCATATAACTCATTATATTCTATAAGATGGTCACTGATCCTCTGTTTACCTCTTTCTTATCAATAAATATCCATAGTACTGTGAAATAATAACTTTATAGCTGTGTATTGATCAAATCACAATTTAAAAGATCTCAATGTATAATGTTTTATAGCTTTAAGGAATTATCATAAGGCTAGTGGGCATGCAAGATGTTATACGGTTCTGCTCTGGCTTGCAGCTGCTGCCAAATTACTAATTGAGTATGGGTGCATCCAGATTGCATTTCATGCGCTTGTATCTTGCCATCAAGTTTGCAGTGCTCTGCTATGAAAAACTGAATACAGCATCATATGATCTAAAAAGCAGGACGCACTGCTGGCGGAAATGCTAGTTCAGTGGGAGATGGAACAGTATACCATTCAAACTTTGTCAAGGTACATACTTCTCTCAGTGAATCCCATTGAGAAGATTTCAACAAAATGAATTAAAAATCAGATCAAAACTGCTAAACCATTGGGAACAAATTCCAAGAAGAGTAATTCAACAACATATCAAAGAAGCCATAAGTCAGCAAACAAAGCAAGTATAAAAAAATCATGCAGTGAAACCAATGTTTTCTTTTCAAATTTAGTTAATATTCTGGACAATTTGCAGTGTTTGACCTTAGCCACCATCTACTTTCAGATATTTCTTGAAACATTGTCAGGCTTCCCTATCATTACTTATTGCGAAAAAAAACAGATTGGTGTTTTGGGACAATTTGGCAAAAGATAAGAAGAGATGGCTGGAGCAATTCAGTCTTTACAGCCAGAATCAGCCTTAGTTGAAATGGTACCCTAGACAAAGAGCTTCTTTGTGCCCCCCACCAAATGCCCACTGTTCCCCCACACCTCCCGCCGTGCTTCCATCTCCCATTTCCCTCTCCAACATGGCCTATCCATATCATCCAGAATGCATTTTTCTACCATTTCATACTTTTGCCTACCTTTTTGCACATTTTGCCTAACTCTTCAGCTTTTTTCAGCATCCTTTCAACAGACCCTATCTACGGTAGACATTATTATAATAGCTGAAAAGGAAATTACTAAACAAAGAGCCATAAGAGTTCTAGATATTCTGAGGTGCATTTTTATGTTTTCTACCTAAGCTTTTTGAATCAGTGATGGCCTGAACATGAACTGTGTCTAATAAAAGAAATTCCATCTTCCTCTTCATCTATGCTTTTTACTTCAACCTTTCAACACACTCTGAGTAGGCAAGAGTATACTGTAACATGAAGAGTCAAACTAAGCCGGGGGTCTGCGGGTCAAAAGACCCTCAGAAACAATGGGGTATAGTTGCATTTAGGTGCATTTAGGCTATTTGTCAACCTTTTGATCAAATGATGATCTGAATAAAAAAAGGGCAGTAAAAGTAATTTAGTCTTATTTTTTTTTTCTTCTTCTTTCATTGAAAGAAGTCGTCTTATTTTTTTTTCTTTCAAGGAAGATATATGTTGTTTCTGATGAAACACCAGTTTGTAATAAAACACTTGCAAGGATACATACATTATGTCTGGGAAAAGTGCATATTCTCTACCCCCCTCAAAAAAAGATCATATTCTATACATTCTTCTGGTGTTATATTGGGATGAAGGCACAAACTGCTACAATCATATATTTGATGTAGTTGCTGTTAAAATATATTCACCCCACCCCCAAAAAACAACCACCTTCTAAGTACCACTCTGATGTCAGACTGGGATGAAACTGAAAGAAAAATAGGACACAGTAACATATTTCAAGTTGTTCCAGTCAGACATACCTAACATGTCTCCTCACCCCTATTCCCCCAAAATAACTACATGTATATGTGCCTGTCTGTGTGAGGGGAAAAGGAAAATAATTTGCAATAACACAATTGTATTTCAACTCGCTGTTCCTAAACAACACACTGCCCCTAAGCTATAGTCACCTTGTGTAACACAAATGTATTTCAACTCGCTGTTTCTAAACAGCACAATGCCCATGGATAAGCTATCGTCACCTTGTGTAACACAAATATATTTCAACTTGCTGTTCCTAAACAGCACAGTGCCCCTGGATAAGCTATAGTTACTGTGTGTGTGCATCTCTGAGGTTCTTGAGAAAAGTTAAAGAAATAATGATCATACTGTGCAGAGTTTCTACACAAGCTATAGCCCCATTCTGTGCACACCTCAGGAGACTGATTGCAAGAAAAAATGACCACACCACGCCAGTCCTACACATAAGCTACACTTACCATCTGTGCACGCCTCTAAGCTGGTCCAATTTTAGAATGAAGTTTAGGACAGAGGCCACTATATATATATATATATATATATATATATATATATATATATATATATATATATCCTGTGTCAGAATCCAATTGTACAGGCTTGAGTGTGGGATCCACCAGGCCCTCTGACTTGTACTGTGATATATATTATGCCTTATTTCTGAAAGATAACAACTTACTTTTTAAAAACTGCTAATCAGGAGACTGATGATTTACGAGGTAATATTGTATGTAGCCAGAGACAAAAATCTGTGAACTTATTTTTTAACACACACATACACAGACACTGCTCCTGAAAGCTAGGTCTGTCATGAGCTGTACTGATTTTTCACATAAGCAGACATATACTGACATTGCTTCTGACAGGTCAGGTCTACAACAGCATGGACAAGCACACACATGTGCATACACACACACACACACACACACACACACACACACACACACACACACACACACACACACACACACACACACAAACTCTCAAGCATAAGCTATAGCAATACTGGTTTCAAACTGATTTTAGCAAATATCTTGCTTGACACTACTCTAGTCACCCCAAATCAGTGACTACAGATCATTGACCACAGTTTAACAGTGATTAAACAACAGCAGGGATTGTATTCTCAGAGGGCCACTGTACATATCAATTGCATCCACATTACCGTGTACATCTCAGACATAATATTGTGTTAAAAATATTAATAAATATCACAATAACAGACCATTCTATCTTTCTTCACTCAAATGCATAATACTCTTGCAAAGCCAGATTAATGATTGTTTATACTGAACAAGAGTGTCATTTACTTTAATCTGCAGACAGCTTTCAACCACACCCAGCAGTTATAGCCACATCCGCATGCACCTTAGATGACTGATTATGTTAACAAATGATGGCCATGCAATCATATATTAATTAGAACTTTATCCCACACAATAAAATATTCCAAGTTGCTTTACAGGAATAATAATTAGCAAACAGCAGTTGGTAATATTCCTCCACAGGAAGCCATAGTAATTATAGCTAATATGTCTGTGTACATCTCAGATACAAAGAAAGTTCCAGCAGCTGCCTTGCCCTTAAAGTAAAAAAAAATTCTCTGTTACCTTCCCACAAGCATGAAAACTGTCATAGGAGATTGTTCCAGCAGTGTCATCCCAGACGACATGAGCATGTCCACAAGATTTTGCACACAGTGACGAGATGTCATGTCTGCATTGCAGGCTTGTTTGCAGAGCAGAAAGGAGATCATCAGAGGACTTTTGCAGTAGATTGTTCCCAATTTGCAATGCAGAACCACAGGACTTTTTTTTTTTACTTGTTCAGATGGGATGATGAACAGATAGACATTTTGCAGAACAGTATGATTGTGTGTGTCTTTAACCTTCCATTCCAGTCCCCATGATCATTATTAATGACGGATTACTGCTCCCCAGGGATGAGTCACCAGGATGATTACAGCAGGGATGGCTCTGCAGGCACACAGATCATTCAGGTAAATCACTGGGGATTACTATTTAGTCAGTAGAATGTCAAAGTGTCTTGAAAAAATACATATTTTTTATTTAAGGTCTAGTTAAATGACTTGCTCAAAGTCACACAGTAGGCAAATGGAACTAGAAAGAATTAAACCCTGTACCTCTGACTACAGAAAGTAGATCATAAACAGTTTAAAGCCTTAGTCCACTGCACTAACTGCCATACTTTCTATAACATCATTTTCTGTTAAATTAATGCGGCTGACAGACAATCAATCACACAAGTCATTTCAGTTTCATAACTGTTGCTCATTTCAAGTTGATTAGAGCTGTCTGACACTTCAGGCTCTGAGCTATTAATAAACTGCTTCCTGTACAAGTACAGGGTTTGAATCTTTCTACTTCCATTTGCCTACTTATGTGACTTGGAGGTAGTCACTCAAACAATGCTCCTGGATCAGTCCTTAAAATGGAAACTTTGTACAGTGAGTTAGTCTTGTTAACAAATTTGGCTTTATCCAGAATTTCTGACAAAGATATAGAGATATTTTTGTCCATTCTTTGCAAAAAAATGTGGCTTTCTGACAGATTGTAATTGCAGTCATTAAATAATGACATGCATGAGTTTCAGACTTTGTATCCTTCAGAAAAGCATGCTAATGCAAAGCTTTGCATTCTAGTAACTTTCGAAGCATGTAATAGAAACATTTAAATTATGTTCCTGATATTGGGGGCTTTTTTCTGATATGAGCTAAGAAATTGAGTGGGCAAAGGGGGGGGGGGTACCAGTATGTTCCACTGTTCCATTTTGACAGCAATGAGGTGAGATAAATGTCTTGGCCATTATTTATGAATGTATTCCATCACTTGTTCTCAAGCAGATACCAGGGGTGCATAGCCATGCAACTGTTTGTAACTGTGTGTGTGTGTGTGTGTGTGTGTGTGTGTGTGTGTGTGTGTGTGTGTGTGTGTGTGTGTGTGTGTGTGTGTGTTAAAATAGTAGTTATGGTATAAGGGAAGGAAGGGAGGAAGGAATTGATTGTAGTAAACAGAAACATCATCATACGACCCATTTTTTTTAAACAAGAAACATCTTTATTGAATTATTACTTAAGACATAGGCAACCATACATTTATATTAATGGAAAAACATATTTGCATATCACCAGTTGCAAATATTATACATTATAATCTTCTGTACAATCGGTGTCAGTCAAATATTACATAACTCATTCAGTTCCTGCCTTACTTTAAACCTAACTCCTCCTCCAAAACATTATTCTGCATGGATTGCTCCCACAATGAACCATGTTGTTTGGGTAAGAGCCTTGATTTATGACTGTATGTTTTTGGTCTCTCGGAAAGTTAATTTTTGCCCATAATGTACTGTGAGGCTCACAGCTGATAAAGTTAATTCTTCCTTGTCCCTCCAAAAAATTATATATCCATGTGTTTTGTATAATCTGATAAAGTCTCTGTAAATCTGAAGAGACAAAAGAGCTTCATCCTTTATTATAGTTCTGTTTCTTGGAGTGTGGTTTCACTGTTCTGTTGTTTTGATTTTCAGTGAATACAATCCTTGGTTTCCTTGTGGTTTTTTTTTACTTTTGACAATGGGTTTATTTATTTGGCTGTGAATAAACTGGACTGCTTAAAGTCTATGAGATTAATGTTAACTGTGAGGTGAATACATTTTTAATTGATTTTTTTTTTTGCAGGCAAATGAGTGTGAAATTCACTGTGTTAGGTACAATACTAGGTCTACTTAGTATAGATGAGTATGGCTATGAAAGGCTTCTGAAGTGCAGAGTTTGATTCCCTCAACCTTCACTTATCTACTGTGTGATTCTGTCCAAGTTAATTCACCAGGCAGTACTCACAGGCTGCCCCTGAAAAGGGACATTTGCATCTACAGGGCTGTCCCTAGCTGTTAGCTAATGAATTGCACATTCATCCTTTGAATTCTTGCACTCTTCACATAGTTGCTAATTTGTGCTTCCCTGCATGCTGTTTGAGGGACTCGAAGCAAAAAATATTTATTGATATTACCAGACCGGTTATACCACTGAAGAAAGCTATATGCTGAAACCGGTCTGGTAATATCATTAAATATTTTCTGCTTCGAGTCCCTGGTGCTAGCCTTCTTTTTTGCTTACATTCAAGTTGCTTTGGCCTGTGCATCTACCGTACTTGCTAGCACTTTTTTGATTATGAGTCAAAGCACATGTAGTTTAAATGGGTTGCCAGATGCATTTTCAATTAATGTTTCTTTCAATGGAAGAATTGCTTAGTGTTGCTCATGCAAAGTCAGTTTTCAGTGTGAGACTGCTTTGTTTGGCTTAGCAAATGTCTGTCAGTGTTTCTTGCAGAAAATGTGAAATAAACAGCTTAGTTTAGAGCAGTGCTATATGGTAATTGAGGACAGAGAGCAAAATAATGGAATAATGGTTTGCTGTAGTTGGGGGCAGTCCATTATCCTGCCTATGGCCCCATTTGACCATGATTTTAAATTTCTAGGGCTGATTTCCTTATTTTCTATTTGACTGCCTACAGTGAGCCACTTAACCAAAGCTCCTTTACGTTCCTCCAACACTGTCATCTAGCCATTTTTCTGGAGCACTCTTCCAGTTTACCAGAATCAACAAGTCTAAACTTCACTTTGGTAGACTGGCTCTCTTGCTATATATCACACTATCCTCCGGTCACTTTTTTCCTAAATATCTAGCAACTTATACATTTGGGATCATCTTTCTATTTTCATTTAAGAGTATCAGCTCTGAGAAATTCCCCACATGGATGGTAGTAGCACCAGCAGTCTTAGTCCTCCTTATGGTTACCGATGGAACTCCTTACCGAAGTGCATTGAGAAATGGCGGTATAATAATGGATGGACAACAAAAGCTGTGAAAGCTGCAAGAAAAAAGGGATGAATATCACCACAAAGTTTGATTTTTAGGAGATGCTGATGAAGGAGACAGAGAGCTTTATATTTTAATTTGATTTTGTCAGGGCTTTGAAATGTAGGTGAGTGTTTTAAGTATAGAAATTTTGAAAAGGTGAATGTAGGAAGTGAGGCTAGGGCATTTATAGGGATGGCAGCAAGAAACTCTGAGTGGGCTGAAAAAAAGACAGCTGTAGGAAGAGAGACGTGATAAGAGGTTGCTGTAGCTACGATAGTGAAGAGAAGCAAAGGTAGTGGGTGTATTATAGTGCTGAAGGTAGTTCAGAAAAGGTAATACAATTATAGGGTGAGACAAAGGAGTAGAGTGATCAGAGGAAGATGTGAAGGAGTGCGGTAGTCCAAAAGGAAGGCATGAGAACTAAGGTAGGAGGGGGATATAATGGTTAGAGAGTAAACAGTAAGGTTTGCAAGTGAAGGGTGAAACAGTTGGTTGTTGAGAAGAGTAAAGCCAGAGAGGGAGAGGTAGGAGAGGAAGTACAGATAAGAATATGAGGAAGCTTTAAGGATTGAGAGGATGAGATACATGCGAGCTAGTTAAAGGTGGATGACAGAATAGGGGCAGGGGAATGGAGGCTTACAACTGAGAATGAGAAAGTGAGAGGATTAGTAAACTATAACAATTAGAGATGCAGCAGTAGCAGAGCAGGGTTGGTGAGAATATAAGAAGGAGAAGTTAATGTACAGCTGAAGTAGACGGCAGATTGTAAAATGGAGACAGGTGGAGAGGGATGCAGTTAAAGGATGGGAGGGTGTGGATAATAAAAGTATGTGGAAAGATGACTGGATTTCTTTTTTACAAATCTGATTTGTTGGCGAGTATATATGCTTGGGTATAACTGCACATGAGGTGAGGTGGGTTGGGAATTGGGGTAGTTAACGTGGGCAAAGTGAATCCGAGCAGCACTAATGAAAACAAGCAGTGAAAGGAGGTAAACAGGTATTAGTTTTATGTGAGTCAGAGAATGCTGGTTGCTGGAACTCTGTTTCAGTTAGATATAATGCTTTAGTCCAAATGAGTTCAGCAAATAAATTAAGAAAAATTGTCAGATATGTGACAATTGACAAGAAGAAGGGAGCTGGGAAGAATAAAGAGAATTTCTATTAGCTGGTCTACACTGGCAGAGCATTCAGAGAGGAGGCATCTCCAGTCCTCTCAGCAACAGCGTTAATTCTAATACAAACTACTTCACAGAAGGAATGGATGACAAAGTAAATATTTGTAGCAGTCGATGCAGGCAATGTGAAACTGGATCTTCCTTCTTCAGTAAAGTTGCTTGTGCAGTGTTAAGGAAAAATCTTGTGAAATAGTGTGAAAAAGCAGAGGTAGATATCTAGAAAAGCAAATGGTACAGCAGGTGGGGTAGGAGATACATTTAAGTGACAGAGAAGCAGGGAAGTAAGAGAGAGAGCGCATAGTGCTACCACTCCTGATGGCACAGAAAAGCACGCAAATAGGGATCACAATATGTGTACCATGTAAAACCCCTGGACCAGAGGGGTATGAAGACTAAAGTGCACTTAGGGGGAAAGAGCCAGAAAATAGACTAAGTAATAATTGCACTATAAAAAAGAATGTACCCTGTATGTTGCAGCAAGCACTCTAATCTGTCACTGTGAAAATGCTACTACTTGAAAAGTCGATCTAAGACCTGCCAAGATGGACAGCAGTTTAGAGAACGTACAGCATTATGATCAGCTGTGATAAAACTAATATAAGGCTGCAAGATACATTACTATTAATAACTGTGAGGGAATAGCAAAGGCAGTGACAATAAGGCAATTCACAGCAGCATTAAGTGAAACCAAGCCCAGGTATTAAAAGTTCCAACTTATAGCTTATCCAGTCAGGAGCTGTTAAACATATCATCATGTATTATCTAAGACAATGATAGCTAAAGATATTGTGTAAGCAACATTATACATCATCATTCAATTTTTTTAGATGTTGCAGCATTTTAGGAAAAAACAGAGCTGCTGATATACATCAGTAGAATTTGGGTATGTGATTGTTGCTCAGTAGTAATATAGGGATGCATTTACATTCAGAATTTGTCTCTGATTCAATCTGAGAAATTAACAAGTAACATAAAAGAATGATTTTTTTTTCATTTTAAGAATAATCACTCTTTTGTGAGTCTGATTGGTATTAGAGTGAGAACAAAATGGCTTACACAAGTGGTTGGGGGGTAATTTATTTTAATGTTTGCATTTTATTTGGCTTGAAACTCATTGTGTCTGTGCACATAGTGCTTTTAAGTACACAAAGCAATAGGTTTTATGTTGATGTATATGAGTAACTGAGTTTATAAGTCATGCATTTAATCAAATGTGGTAGATCTGGCAGAGTCATAAGACCATTTGTTGAGTACGGGTAAATAGTACCTAAATGAAGTGACACCTTTATCTCATGCTGTACTCCCCTTTAAGTCAGTACACACACCTGTTAGTAAGGATAGTATAACGCTCTGACTTGTAGGTCTGAGATCCAACAATTTGTGCATGGCATAAAGGTGAAACTCTTTAACATGTTGAACAGAAAACACCCTAATGTATCAATACGTTTTCTCCATCGAGTGTTGCGGGACTGGGGGCACTGCAGTGGTTAACTTTCCAGATTATATAATTGATCTAACTACATCATTGCAATTACAATTAACTAAATTGTCAGTATATCTGAGGAGTTTAAAAAGGTATGTGTAGAAGAAATGTAGAATTTTGTCCCCTTTTCAAGTTATGACTAAATAGTTACTTGTGTATATATGATTATAAATTGAAATGAAAAGGGTATGATACTTGTCTGCAAAGGAGTGTAGCTGCTCATTGTGTAGCTGGCAGATTGGGTTGATTAATGTGCTCATACTGGCCTTCTATTCACTGGTTTAACACATGGTGCCCATATAGCTGATGTATGCTCCCAGGTATTGTAACCTTTGCCTCAGAAGTCATCACCACTGGAGGTAGTGCACCACCGTGATACCTACATGGTCATCAGATAATTCTATTGTGACCCTGATACCTACACAGTCAGATAATTGGATTGTGACCCTGATACCTACATGGTCATCAGATAATTCTGTTGTGACCCTGATACCTGCACAGTCAGATAATTCTATTGTCAATAATTCTATTGTCACTCTGAGACCTACACAGTCAGATAATTCTGTTGTCACCCTGAGACCTACCCAGTCAGAAAATTCCATCATCACCCTGAGACCTACATAGTCAGATAATTCTGTTGTGATCCTGATACCTACACAGTCAGATAATTCTGTTGTCACCCTGATACCTACTGAAAAAATTACATGGAGCTGCTTACTGCTTGGTGTGATGGATTTGAAATGTTCTTAAGACACTCAGTCTTGCTGGCTGGATTCTGCTAAAATTCAAAGTCTGGTTATATTTGCATTCACAGTCTGTTGCATACAAAAACTTGCAGAATATACACTGATGAGAGAATATACTTTGCAGCATCAACTTTAGAGAGCAGTAACAAATAACTTTTTATAATAAATCAAACGGAACCACGTTGCAGCTTAAAAGTACTGTTCCAACTTTACTTCTCATATAGTACAGATAATGTGAGAGATATAACATTTACCTTAGGACTTGTGTCCCTATCATACCTCTAACATAACTGGATTTATACAGCTCTTTATATACAGTTTTAGTCCTGTAGAAACAATACTAAGCTTCCTTGTTTAACAATGTCTTGTAAGAGACCAGCTTTTCTGACAGTGTGAATATCCTGTAACAGTGTCCTGATGTCCATGTAGAAAAACATATTTTTGAGGAAACACATTGTTCTGTATTCTATTTGGATCTGTATATATGAACATATGTTCTTGTACCAATGCTGATAAGCATATCCTGTTTTTTATGCAGAAAAACATATTTTTGAGAAAACACATTGTCAGAGATCAGCTTTTCTGACAGTGTGAACATCCTGTATTTTATCTGGATCTTTGTATAAAAACATCTGTTCTTGTGTCATATCCTGTTTTTCCATGCAGAAAAACATATTTTTGAGAAAACACATTGTCACAGTGTCATAAACATATCCTGTTGTTTTAGGAAACATATTGTGTCCATTTTTTATATGCAGAATAACATGTCATTGTTCTTTAAAAGCAGATTTTGCATTTTTGTTCTTGCATACATCCTGTTTGAGTCTGTAAGGGAAAAATGTCCATTCTTTAAAAGCAGATTTTGTATTTTTGCTCTTGTATACATCCTGTTTGAGTCTGTAAGGGAAAAATGTCCATTCAGCAGATTCCTTTTCCAAGCCATGGTCATTTAGTATGACTGCTGATCACATATTACTAAACTCTGTTTCTGCATTTAAGCAAGCCTTTTCTTTCAGCATATTTACAACATAATTAATTTCAGACTAATATTAATAAAATCTAACACCTACACAGTCAGATAATTCTATTGTCACCATGAGACCTACGCAGTCAGGTAATTCTATTGTCACCCTGATACCTATGCATTCAGGTAATTCTATTGTGACCCTGATACCTACACAGTCAGATAATTCTATTGTCACCCTGATACCTACACAGTCAGATAATTCTATTGTCACCCTGATACCTACGCAGTCAGGTAATTCTATTATCACCCTGATACCTACGCAGTCACGTAATTCTATTATCATCCTGATACCTACGCAGTCAGGTAATTTTATTATCACCCTGATACCTACGCAGTCAGGTAATTCTATTGTCACCCTGAGATCTATGCATTCAAGTAATTCTATTGTTATCCTGATACCTACACAGTTAAATAATTCTGTTGTCATGGAAATCTCTAGTACCTCACTTGGTCAGAGGGGTGGGGGGTGGATAACAGGTTCAGTTTCAAAGTAGCTATCTTCTGCCTGAAGAGCAGACATACAAATAAGTTAATTTCTGAGCAGAAGCTGCAGTATGTTTATTGATACCTCTGTCCTAGTTTAATTCAGATGAGGGTTACATTGACTGATAATTATCTATGCAAATTGTCTAAGCTGTAGTATAAGTGGCAGCAATTTTGCCTTTGGCAATAAATTCCCAATTTTTTTGTTGGGGGGTGGTTGTTATCTCATCATTTAGAGCAGTGATATTTTTTTTGCAACTCTAGTTACTCAACCATAGTTTAATGTAATTCTTCACAAATGTTTTGCCAAGGCCTCCATTTTGATATACTTCTCATTGTGGTTCTTTCTGGACCATGGGTAGACTTTGTAGAAATATCACAATACAATTTGTTGATGGTGTGTGAAAGCATGCTTAACTTCAGAAGCCATACATAATATTTCTGATGTTTTCTGTGGGATGTGGGTATTTCGGTTATAGGGCATTGTGCTTCTCTTGGCAACTATCACATGACAGACGCTTAGAACGGAGATGTGAGTAGGTCTTAGAGCTATGGTGGAATGCCTTTACAGGTGTTGTTACTGTCACTTGTATGATGATCAGCCAAATCTGTGGCAAGAGCTAGTTCAGGGTATAGTTTTGTTCTTATATGTGAGGTTAAATTACCACTATTCATGCAGGCTAACCTTTTCTTCATTATGCTTCTTAGATTTATCCATCCTTAGGGTCTACTGTAATCAAAGGGAAGTTGTTCAGCATTTTGCCTGAACAACATTTACATATATGCCATTTAAAAGGAGTTGTAAGTGTACCTCCTACACTGTCTGAATCACAGCAAGGTCTGGCTGCATTAAATTACATATTAGAACACACATAGAGTGGGTGGAACAGACTTAGGGGCTGCAGATTCTTCCTGTGTTGATTTGTAAATAGTCTGTTACATGGCAGTTTTAGATGTGGCTGTATTATATGACCCATTCTGAGTATCCCTATGCTCAAGGCATTTGCACTGGAATATCTTTGGTGTTGTCATAATTTGGGTGAACCCCCATAATGCAGTATGTGAGCTTCAGCTTTACATAATCTCACAGCCACTCTTAAACGTGACATTCATTTGCGGCATGCCTAGGATTCAAAGAAAAGGTGAGTTACATGCAATTTATGATTGTGCTGCTTGCACTGTAAGAGTATTTAGTACCTTTTGGATTACTGGAGCATGTGCAGTTTTGGTGAGCTGTAAGTTAGATGATATGCCTAGTACCCACGCACATGACTTCTGTTTTATACCTTGTTTACAAATGTGAGACACTTTGGTAACACACAGATTTACGTTAAACTATGCTGGCCTGAACTATTTCTTGGGAATCTGAATGCATGCTTCACAATATTTATCTTTATTGCAGTAAAGGCAGCTGCACTGCCTCTTTTATGCAGTCTTAGAAATGAACAGCAAAGCCCTGTACCATTTGTACTAATGAAAATGAGTAGAGGCCCATCTGTGTGCACCGAAATAGCTAACTAATATGCCTCCTTTCAGCTGTAGTAACTGGTTAAAACACATGTACCCATCCAGTTTTCATCTGCTTGCTTAATTTTTTACTTGTTGTCTCCTGTGAAATGCCTGTTTCTCAGAATCGTTCTATATGGATGAACGTTAGTGTATGCTTGGTAGGTGACTCTTTTGGCAATAAGAGATAGCCATGGGATTATGTTATTACTGCTCATAGCAATTAACCAGGAGGCATAATAAAATGCAAGGCACTGTCTAGTGTTGTATAACATTTTCTACCAAGGGGCATCTACACATGAACAACTAGCAGCAAAAATGGGTGTTATAAAAGGCATATTTCCTTTTCAGATGTCTGGAAAGGGTCTCAGTTCAGAGATGTTGGAGTCAATTACCTGTTGTGTGTGACTCACTTGAAACTAATCAGCCTTATTATTGCCAAGCATCTGTACTGTGATGTTACTGAGAACACAGTCAAATGAGGGCAGACATGTCTATTTAGCCATTCTTTAAATAAGCTTCATTGAAAGTGTTTCAACTGTTAATGCCTGGCTTCCAGTTGAATAATTTGTAGCATCTGATGTGACGTATCACAGCAGCATTTCCATGGTAATCATTACCGCTTGGTCTTTGTTCCAACTGAAAGAAACTGGCAAAGCATGTTTATTATATGAGAACAATACCTAGAAATACACAAATGTAATCAAGTGCCATGCATCTTTCCCACAGCATTGTTTAAATCACTTGTCACATATTTTGATTCTGTTGCTAGTAGTGGCAACACTTAATCATGTGGCTTCCAAACATTGGAAATATTGGATAGAACATTGCATGGCAAATTATTATATATCTTTTGTGTTTCTTTTTACTTCTTAACTATTAAATTATATATGGTTCAGGTCAGTGTTTTTTCCCTCTGGTCAATAATATTCAAAAAAGCTATGATGTGTTGATAATCTCAGACTGTGAATGAAATGTGTGATCAGCAGTGTATGATTATCAATGCCATTCATTCAGCCAATCAGCTCATTCCATGAAGATTAAAAAAATACCTACACTGTATCACAAGAAGGTTACAATATCATGGTGCTTAATAGCTCACAGTTGAAGTCACACAAATATAAAAGTAATCATGAGTTTGTTTGTTTCTTTCGGCTTTCCCGGTTAGGGGTCGCCACAGCTAATGATTGGTAGTAGATTTTGACGTGCTGGCTTGCCGGGCCTAACACACAACCTTCAATGAAGGAACACCCATTCACGCATGTTGCCACACAGAAGACTCTCTAATTGAGAATCGAACGGGCAACGTCTAACTGTGATGCGACAACGCTACCGCAGCACCACCACTGCAGTATAAAAGTAATCATGAGTGGTGAATGTAAATTACCTGATATACCACTACTTACAGGTATAGCTTTGTACCTCTGCTGAATTCCTTACAGCAGGCTACGTAAGTGAGACAGTAAAAATTAAGTGACATTCCACTGAGGGGTGGCAGACAGTGGCAGGTTATAAAATGGGTGATCTGGGCAGCTACTTTGCTTCAGGGAGGCTACAGCTGGCTAAGTACTCAGTATGATGTCCAGACTGTTTTGTTTTTTATGTTCAGCAGTTAATTTGCTTATTTGCTGAATTCAACAGCCATGTGTATTTTTTTCTTTACTGTATATTAGAAAAAAAAAAGTATTTAAATATCACCTCATCTGCATTTCTTTAAATGTAAGTGGTTAACCACACTCACGGATACATGGCACTGGAAAGCAGAGGAATTTATTTCTTTAGTGTTGCTGTTGTTGTGTCTTTCGGCTTTTCCCGGTTAGGGGTTGCCACAGCAGAACTCCGGTCTGCTAATGATTGGCAGTAGATTTTTACATGCCGAGTTGCCAGCCCTGACGCACAACCTTCAACGAAGGTATGCCCATTCACGCATGTCTCCACACAGAAGACGCTATAGCTGAGAATTGAACAGGACAACGTCTTACTGTGAGGTGACAACGCTACCGCAGCACCACCACCACAGTTTTTATTTATTTCTTTAGTGTATATTAGAAAAAAAAGTATTTAAATATCACCTCATCTGCATTTCTTTAAACGTAAGTAGCTAACCACACTCATGGATACATGGCACTGGAAAGCAGAGGTAAGTACAGTTAGGGTTCATATGCCATGCATGTGTGAAGTTAGCATTGTGGTATTATGCAAATTTTTCAGGTAGCTGATATGGGCTACTTACCATATTAGTAACAGGAAAGATGGCAAATCAACATCTTTTGCTTTTCTTACTGTGTACACATCAACTTCCTGTTGACCATACCGACTATAAAAGGGACATACCTCTCAAGAGTTCTGGACATAACCAAAACTAATATAGGAACAAAACCCCAAATCAGGTACATTTTTAATCATTATTTTAATTCACTCAGAAAGTTAAGATCACAACGGATTATGCATCAGCACTCGGATTTAAAGCTTAAAGCAGCTGCAGCACTGCTCCTCTTCAAGGGATGGCCTCTCCCCTTTCTGCAGTCTCACTGGTTCAGCTACACCATGGCATGGACCACTGAGAAAATGGCCCCTTAGCAAGCAGCACATCAATATTCACAATATTAAGGCCGACCACATATCATGAAGAAGTCGATGCAAAAGAAACTCTATAGCTGGCAGTGAGGAAAGATGGAAATTGTAGGAGGAAGACAGTCTTTATATTCTGTTCATCTTTTCCTCTTCATCTTCCAAGAACATGGACTGTGGTTTAAAAAGGTGCATATTTGTAATCCATTGAGAATCACAGCTTCCCAACATGATTATCATTCTGGTCATCATGTGCTTTTTTAGAATTTGGTGACAATAACTGATAACACTGGAGAAATGCGAAAAAAGTTGTCTTTAGGTTCAGTTTTGAACATATAATGAGTAAATGATTCAGCATATTTTGTCTAGTTTTAGTCACAAACTGATATTATTGGTGCATGGTTGTCTGTGGATATGTACAGCGTGCTGCTTCATTGCTGATGTGGCTAATACTATGTTTTGTGGGTTGCACTGCAATTTTTGTACACTAAAATGGTTCACTCATGTAAAAATTAAATGTACGATGGTTATTGTTTAAGGCAAGTGTTGGAATTGCATGGACATTGCATAAGCTGAAGATGCCTGTGTATTTATAAAAGCTGGTGTGTATACGGAAGAAGTTTCATATGCCCCAGTCAGAGACAGATTATGTTCAAATGGGGCCCTAGGCAGAGTAAGGGATTTTGGCCCCCTAGCACTCCAGTCCCCCAACAACACCCCCCACAGCCATTCCAGTGTCCCATTACTTGGTCATTTCTCCTTACCATAAGCACTGTTCAAACTTGTCAGTGTGTATAATATTTTTTCTTTATGTCTACAATGATTACAGATATTTGGATTTAATTCAAAACATTTATATCAACTTTTCTAGCACAAACACTGTTACACATTTGCTAAACAAAACAGTATAGTCTCATGATAAAAACAGACTTAGCATTAACAGTAAACTTCTCTGTCCTTGATAGTCACATTCTTTGGAAAGGCATTGAAACCCACATTCAAAGAAAATGCATCTAGCCAGTGGTGGATTAAGTTTATCTTTGGTCTGTTTTTAAATCGTAGGCCCCTTGTACACATTAGGACCATGCTCACATACTTGTGTTCTTTGACTCACCTTCCTGACTGTATTACATTACATTATTTGTAAAATACAGCACCACTTCTTACAATGAGTTTTAAATGTGTAGTTTTGAACATTTTTTCAGTAAGGAAAGAAGCGTACGTATAAACCAATAATGACAAAACTGCCCATTTCAGAAGACTTCAACCATAAACAGCCCCTCAAATGTCTGTCATTACAATCTACCAATGCCAGACAATATGCATAATCTTTGCAGAGAAGTAAAAGCCATCTGAATAATTCCACATTAAGGAGATACAGTATGTAAATAATGAAGAGGTTGCTACTAGCAAACAACTTTATATTTCAGTGTTTCATATACAAAGTCAGTGCCTGCTACCCTCAAAGAATAAATTATGTTACTTTAAAAACGGTAAGCTAGTAATATTGTAACAGGGAATGAATGGCAAACTGACAACAGGTTCATAGTTAAAAGGCATCTCATCCAAAGGTGGACACACTTAGGACTGCAGCACCCCGCTCCACCCTTAAAGTACAACACAGAATCAGCAATCCATCTACATAGTGTAGGAGTAGAACACACAAACTTCTGCATCAAAAACAAGCATGATACGTGTTGTGCTACTAACACTGCTTTCAAACAGACCCAGACAACCTGTAAATGGTTCATCTCCCAGGCCACTGTTTGTAAATGTTTCACCTCCCAAACCTCTGTTTACACTTATCAAGGGTATCAGAACTTGTCAAAGATTTGGAATGCATAGTTAGGCTTTAAAAGGCCCTTTTGGTTGTTAGCCAAGTAAACACCTATAAACCTATGAACAAACAGTAATGACCATTTGCTAAACAAAACAGTTACACATTGAAAACTGACTTGGCATGAGAAACAGTAAACTTCTGTTCCCTTGAGGTTCACAATTCCTTGAAAATGTACTGAAGCTCACATCACAATTCCTTGAAACTCACAATTCCTTGAAAACACTCTAAAACTAATAGCTAACAGCTTTTCCTACCATTGAAGGGCTTGCTTTTTTAGCTTATTTCTAACTTAATAAACCAACTGGGATACATTTAAAATGAATACTGTTTGTTCATTTATGGGCGTTATTTTGAATAACATTTTTTAACAAAGTTTATTATCAGCAGTTACAAGGTGCTTCAGTGGGAGTGGCGGTAACTCCATCTTATGCAAATACTGTTTAGGGTTGGTGGGAATATGAGATTTTAACCTAGTTGAAATATTTTAGTTATATAGGTTCAAAGGTAGGTACTAGGCTATTGGCCTTAGGGCCTATATAAGCCTAGCCAAATGGTACCCTGGCTTTTGCCACCCAAGAAAATTATTTTCCTGTGCCCCTGTCAAGCAGAGCCACAGAAGTGATCCCCGTGGTGAATTTTCTATCTCCCATCCAATCATCAAGATTTTTCTTGAAGAGTGCTAATGAGGAGCTTTGTTTGATATAGATAGGTAGTTTGTTCCAGAGTATGGGAAGTCTCTGGGACAGGAATCTATCCCTCCAGCCATGTTCTGTTTATTTTGGTGACAAGGTTTAGGTCCCTAGAGTGTGTAGCTTGGAGGGATTGGGATTTCTTTAAGTGGAGCATGTCCAGCAGCTCTGGGTTTGACATAGCTTTGTATGTTAGGCAGCGATCGCCTCTGAATAGGCGATATGCGACAGAGTAAAGCTGGAGTTTTTTGAGTCGGTCTGCGTAGGGCATCTGTTTGAGGTCAGTAATCCTCTTTGTGAGGTATTTCTGTGGCCTTTCCAGTTGTTGTAGATGTCTTGTGAGGTACATACCAAAAGGGGCATTGTACTCTATAATGGGTCTAATGAGTGATGAGTAGAGGGGAACAATGACCTCTTTTTTCCTGGATGAGAAAAGTTTTGTGATGAGGTGTGCCATGTAGAAGGATTTCCTGACTACTATGGTGATGTGATTATCAAAGGAGAGACTACTGTCCACCTGTGTCCCAAGGTCTCTTATCACACTTTCGGTGTTAAGTATACTACCGCCTATGTGGTAGTTTATGGGTACAGAATTTTTACCAAAAGGGATGACAATGTACTTTTTGGCATTGAGCTTGAGGCCATGGCTTTGACACCAGGCATCTGTCTCAGTGAGGCCCTTTTGTAGGATGTTCACATCATTAGGAGTTTTGATTATGGCTCCTAGTTTCCAACCATCTGCGAACTTTATTAGCCAAAGACCTTCTGTGTTAGCCTGTACTTCAGAGAAGTAGATACCAAACAGGAGAGGACCTAGTACTGAACCCTGTGGTACTCCACTTGTCACTGGTCTGAAGTTGGATTTAGAGTCTGCTACTTTCACAGTGTGGGTTCTGTCAGTGAGCCAGTTGGCAACCCATCTTGTGACATAGGGATTTATACCAAGTTTAGTGAGTTTATCTATAATTCCAGAGTGGGGGATGGTGTCGAAAGCCTTGTTGAGATCTAGATAGGCTGTGTAAACCACCTTACCCTCATCTACGGCTTTGGTGACAGCTTCAAAGAAGTCTATCAGATTTAGGAGACATGATCTGCCTTTTACAAACCTGAACTGGGTAGGGTCCAGAGTTTGGAGATTACCAATGTCATTGTTTATAAGTTCCATGATGATACATTCCATAACCAGGCTCATCAAGCTAATGGGGCAGTAGTTCCCAGGGTCCGTGGTGGCTCCCCCTTTGTGGAGTGGGATAACCATTGCTGTGTGCCATGCAGTGGGCACAAAGCCTGAGTTGAGGCTATGATGGAACATGGTACTTAGGTGAGGTGCCAGTTTGTTCTGTAGTTCATGTAGAACACAACCTGGGATATTGTCAGGTCCCATGGATGCTGTGTTCTCAGCTTTGGAGACTGTGTTTTTTACCTGTGCAGCCATGATTACAGGAACTTTGCATTCTTCCAGTATAAAGATGGGCCCTTTAGGGGATGAGAGAGGGGTAATGTTAGCACTGAACCTATCTGCCAGGATGTTGGCAATATCAGTTGGTTCTGTATATTTAGTGCCATTGTGCTGTAACTCAGAGCAGATCTGAGTGATGCCATTGAGATTCTTGACATAGCTATAGAATGTTTTGTGGCTGTCTTTAGAATCAGTGGCAATTTTGTTTTCGTAACTAGCTTTGGAGGATTTTATGAGGGATCTCAGCGTCTTACTGAGGCTAACCATGGAGTTCCTCCAATCATGGGATTTTACTCTTTTTTGCAACAGTTTCTTTCTTCTGTTGTAGAGTTTGTTTATGGCAGGGGACCACCAGACTGGCTTCCTTTTTTGGAGGATTGCATCTTGGTTCTGTTAAGGATTGCACGATCCATGCACTCATGTAAGTGCTTATAAAGTATAATTGTATAGGATTCAGCAGTCGTACCTCTGTTGTCCATCAGCATGGGTGTCGTGAAGTTTGCCACTTCTGTCTTAAGAAGCGTGAAGTTGGCTTTGGAGAATTTTTTTACGGTGGCTTCCCTAATGGGGGGTGGGGTGGGATGTGGATGTCTAGAGTGATTTGCTTGTGGTCAGATCTGACCAATGAGGAACTGACCTCTGGTGTGGAACACCGGTTGCCCATGTTGGTAATGACCAGGTCTAGGATATTGCTGCCCCTGGTGGGGGCATGGATAAGTTGATCCAAGGTGATGGAATTTATGAATTCCAGAAAATGTTGAGCACAAGAGTTGGTACATGTGTAGTTTTCCCAGTTAATGGTGGGGTAGTTGAAATCACCCATTATTAGGGTGCTAGGATGTACCCTAATATTTTCCAGGGTATCAAGAAATGAGGAGTGGGGATCCTGGGGCATGGTGGGAGATCTGTAGCATGCTACAATTTGGATTGCGGTCTTACCCAGAGTTAGTTGCACTTGGATAATCTCGGATGCATTATGCTGAGCAACTAGCCTGGAGGTGTGAATATCCTTAATGAATATGGACACGCCTCCGCCTTTAGTGCTTTGGTCCAGGTTAGGTGGCCGAAAAGTGTGGTATGAATTATAGCCTGGTAATGCAGGGGTGCTCTCTGGAGCCCTGAACCAGGTCTCTGCCATTGCACAGGTGTCGATGTTCTCCATTTTAAGGAGTGCCTCAAGTGAGTGCATTTTGAGGTTAAGACTTCTAGCATTAAGTAGCAGTACCCTCAGATTTTGCTTGCTTGTACCTGTTATGATGGTGAATTTGTCATTTGAATCTTGCCTAAAAAAGGCACTATAGGGGTGGCAACAGCCTTAGCCAGTATCTGGAATCCCAAGGGCGACAGGTGCAGGCCATCTCTGGCAGAGCATCGTGGTTTGTCGATCATGTCATCCCAGGCAGACAGATACTGGATCCCCTTAGAATGACACCAGAAGCTTAGCCAATTGTTGAAACCAATCATTTTGTCTTTGTACTGTGGTATCATTCTGGGTGATTGCAGGATGCTACTCAGGGCTAGGGTCATACCTGCCTGGGCTACAAGAAAGGATAGCTCCACCATGTCTCTTTTCATGTAGTCCAGGGAGGTACGTCTCAGGTCATTCACACCAACATGGACAATGACAGAGACATATTTGTACTTGTTGTGGAGTGATCTGAGTGCATGCATTATGTGGTGGATCCTGGCACCTGACAGGCAGCTGACAGCAACTTTCTCCTTGTTTAGCCTGGTGAGTGGAACATCAGTGTGCCTGACTATAGAGTCACCTATGACTAGATTGTTGGGTATGTTGTTATGCCTTATGGGCTGTGGTTGAGTGGCACACTGAGTTTCTGGGCTATGTGTCATTTGGGTTGTGTTGGGGGGTGGAGGTTGCTTGCGTTTCTGCTTTGGAGGTCCCTGTTGCTTGGATAGAGTTTTTTTGAGAGCCTCTGCGAATGTAGGTGTGTGTTTTGTGTTTCTATGTGTGTGTTTTGGTGGTGTAGGTTTTGAGGGACTATGTGATGAGTGTGGTGTGGTGCTAGTGTTTACTTTCTTCTCTTTACTGTCTAGTCCAGTTTTGGGTGAAGAGAGCTTTGCTTCCAGTTTGGCTATATAAGTGCATCTCTCACAGGTTGTAGTGTTCAGTGGTAGGAGGAGAGGGTTGTCTGTGTACATGAGGCAATTGCTGCATTGCCCCAGGATGCCCAGATTCATCAGGTAGACAGGAGAAAACACCAGGAGCTGACCCTTAGACATGCCTGGATAGGTGCTTATTTATTAAGTACTAAAAACTGTTTTCCTCTAGTCAAGTGAGGCAGGTTGAGTGCTGTAGTAATTTGTAGCTTATTTAGTGCTTACAATGAGTTCTGAACAAGTGCTGATTTCAAAGAAACAGATTTGTGTGTTGAAACTAGAAAACTGGCTAGTTCTAAGAAACAAAATTAAGCTAGAAGGCTTCCCTCCAGTACAGATAGTCTTGGGGGCCCAGAAGCTTACAAACAGTCCTGGATACAGCAAATCTGTATCTGGACTAGGCGACTTACAGTAAAGGCAGGAAACAAGCTTAGAAACATTTTTTTTGTAAAGGGGAAAGGAGGAGCAGAAACTAACTGGGTTGGCCTTCTCAAATGTTCTCCCTGGATTAGGTAGAATGAGGTAATGACACTAGACTGGGAGGAGTGTTCCAGATCAAATTTACAGTAGGGGCGTGCAACTGCAAAGCTACCAATCAGAACAAACAAACCCAACCAGATGCTTAACAATTGTTGAACATTTCTAGTTAATACCTCACACACAGTGAAACTAGCTAGCAAAGTATATGCAGACAATAAAACTGCTATAAGTAACTTAGAAATAAGCAAAAAACATTATACTTAATGCTATATATCACAAATTAGTTGGATCAGAGCCCTTCCTCCAACTTCCTCCGATTAGCTCTGTGTGAAATGGCAGAAACACTCGCAAGTTAACTTCTTGATAACAAAGTTGAAACCTGAAACAACTTAAAAAAAAAAAGCTTGAAAGAACCAATGAGGTGCTTACTCCAAGCCGTAGTCCAGGCAACCCCAATCAGCCAATGCCCACAAACAATTCACTCTCACTGAAATGCTATACTGGCTCTGGCTAAGCTATGATGGCCTGGAACATGTGCTTAGACACACAGCCTCTACTAACAAACAACTAGGCCCAAAACACAAGCCTGAATATGGACAATGCTACACTACCAACACTACTTAGGTAGAAAAAAACTGCAGAAATGTTTAAATAGATAAAGAATCAAGGAGACTCTAGAGAATGCTTTTAACTGCAAACAAGTTATATGATACACTCCTTAGCAGGATATTAGAACAAACAAACCCAACCAGATGCTTAACAATTGTAGAAAATTTCTAGTTTTGCTGATGATTTGTTTTTGTGGTTAATGCTTTTTCTGATATATGTGAGCTATTTTTGGATGAAATGAATTCTACCAAAAGTTTTTTTAATTTATACGTAGTTTTTGTCATTTAGAAGTTAACTTTCTTGATAGTACTATTGAATTAAGTATACAGAATTATTCTTTTTATAGTTCCTTATACAGAAAATATGTACCATTTAATAATTATTTATCTTATGATAGTAATCACCTGCATTATATGAAAAATAAAATTCCAAGAATCAATTTATTAGAGCCTCTAGACCTATTACTAATGACAATCTTTCTCGAAATTTTAAATGACAGAGACAAGGAATTTGTGCCTTTTTAAAGAGCAGGTTATGATAGTAAACCTAGTAATAAAAAAGGAAACATGTCATCTAATATTCCACCTTGTGTTTTTAGTATGTCACTGGATAATGTTTTTTTAATTCATTTTTTTATAATAATTGGAATATTATTAAGAGCAATCCTGAGTTGTTTAAAGTAGCTGGAGTTAGACCTAAGTTAGATTTTAAAATGAGTAACAATTTAAAAAATATTTTAGACAGGGATAGTTTTTTAATTACCACCAGTGATATCTATAAAGAGCATGGTACCTTCTCTTGTGGAACATGCAATTTGTGCCATTTTATGAGCAATACTAACATTTTTGAACATCGTAAAGTTACTATTTATGCTAACAGGAGATTTACTTGTGATACAGATGGATTAGTTTATGCAGCTACCTGTCAAGGTAGTTCTGCCTTTTATATAGATATAACATCTAGGAAGTTCCGCATAAGAAATGTCGAACACAGTTATGATATAAGGAATGTTAAGGCTGCCAATCCTGTATATAAACATTTAGCCCTGGTCCCTGAACATAAGAAGTTTATGTATCATGGTTTAGAATTAGTTAGTAAGAGTTTAAAGGGATGGAATTTTAAAAATATTATAGAATAGAAGGAAAGTTTATGGCAAATAAAACTGGGGACAGATGAATTTCCAAGTTTGAATGGAGTTATAAACATTACATATTTTCTTAAGAATAGAAGACCCAGGAAGTTGTGATTGTTTAATTTATTGTTATTGCATTATGTGTTAACTGAGCACTACATTTATATTGCTGAATTTGTCATTTCCTGTAACTCTGATGAAGTCCATTTTACACAGAGGATGAAAGCACTTAGTCCGTGTTTTATTAAATGTATTTTGGTTTCCTTTGTGTGTGTGTGTGTGTGTGTGCCTTTTGGGGGGTTCATTTGACTATACACACAGAAGGTTGTCAAACTGTTGGCTCTGGTTTACAATATCCATATTTACTATTATATAGTCCAAAATTTTTTGAAACATAATTTATCATTCCTTTTGTGTGACATAAGAATATAAAGCTATGATTCTATATACTTGCCATTTCCATCTTACATCTATAATTGTTAGTCCACCCAATATAACTAATGTTACATCTAATATTGTTATAGAATCTTTACACAAAATGCATGTTTCTGAACTTGTCTCTCTCTCTCTGCCTAAGTTCCACACCACCTTATTTCCCCATAATGTCTTGCTTGTAATCTTTTGTCATTATTTAGAAAATGTATATCTTCTGAAATAACTATATCTACATCATATGTTTTCACCATTCCAGAATGCCTACTCTCCATACTAAACTTTTCATACTATTTACATTAACCACAATTAATCTACAGTTGTCCATTTCTCTCCTGTTAATTGTTATTATTAAATCAAAATTTTACCCTTTTCATCCTGTACCTTGCTTTTTTCTTTTGTATTATTTCCTATCAATTTTCTTTTTCTTTCCTTTACCCTTTTCAAACTGATTTTTTCTTTTCTTTTACTACATTCAGCTGTACATCTTCATTATCACTTATTTCTTCCTCTATTTCTTTTTCTGTATTAATTCTTCACTATTTTCTTTACCTTTGTCTTTAATCTCATCCCAGTCTTCTTCTATACTTTCTCACTTTTGCTTTTTTCTTGTAAACGAGTAACTGTTTTCTTTCAACAATAACAATATTTTCATGACAATCCATTCACAAATGACTAGTTTTGTTACATCTAAAACATTTCAAAAACATTTTTTGCATTGTGTCCTATTTCTCCACATATATGACATCTTCTCTTCCCGCAATTACTTATTAAATGATGACATTCCACAAAAAACAGGTTTTTGGTTGGCAACAGTATTTCACAAGACTTTTATCGCCTTCAACATTACTAACACTTGGAATATGCTTAATATTATCATTGTCCATTTGTAATATCACATTACTGTCACAAATCCCTGCCCATAAACCTCTATTATCATAAGCCTTAGAAATGTCCCGTATCTCTTTACATATTTGCTGTAAATGTTCTTTTGAGGTCTTCTTTTTTCTACTTCAGTTTTATTGCATCTCTACCGAATGCCTTAAAAACATATTTATTCCATGGATAACAGTTTTTCTTTCACTCACATTCTTCCAAAAATCTCTCCATCATATATCCAGTCTCAAAAATAATGTCACAAAAAGTTTATTTATTAATACAAATAAAAGCTCTTACCTCTGATACCTTTGTACCTGAAAGCATTACCACATCATCCCAAATTTTATACCTGTCCATTTCTTCATCAGTTATACTGAAAATTCTTACAGTATAACTTTTCTTTGTTTTCATCACTATGGCAACTATGTCTTTTTCTTCTTTTCTTTATTTCTCCTCACCATCTTAGTCTAGGATTTCTTCTTAAACTTTCTCAAAACCTCCAGTGCATCTTCCATTTGTATTCTATCCATAATAGCACCCCAAGAAGTCTCTCTCACTCTCCAACTCTGTGGTTCACTTCCATTAGCCATGTCCATCAATAAATCATCCTGCAGCCCTCCTGCTCTGAGGGCTGTAATAATACATCCATCATTAGCTCCTCTTCCTGCTAAAATAACTGATGTTGAAAAACATCCTCTGAATCAAGAAAAGGCTCAACTGCCTGTTCTCTCAGCACATTCCCTTCAGATGCATAAGAAACTCCTCAAAAAGACTCAACTGTCTTCCCTTCATTACTGCTCTTACTATGCTTTTTCTCAGAATTCAAACTTGCTTTAACACGCTACTCAATAATTCTTTCAATAATTCTTGATTCTGAAAGGGAAGGCTCAAGTAACTTCTCATTTCCCTTAGAAGAAGACCCTAACACACATAGAAGGCTTGACTACCATTTCAGTGCCGAAACTGCCACACCCTAATTCTGGCAGATTCAATGTAGTTATTCCCTGCTTCTCCAAGATGCCACTGTGCCTTGAATGGAAGCAAGAAGTACAAGAATGAAAAGTGTCCCTCCAGCAACAACTGAGTATGGGCCCTTTATTTACATACAAAAAATAACTCTTATTTACAAAATATTTACATATTTACAAATTTTACATATATAAACTATATAAATAGACAAATCTGTTTACACATATTCATAATTTACCATACAATCATGCTAAAGTTTCATCCTTGTTAGACCCCAACTTTTTTTTCCATAGTCACGATCTGATGTTACTTAATATTGTTGCTGAAATCCATTTACTATTACACATAATTTCATTTAATCTTTAATTCCATATAACCCGTATAATATAAAATGACTTTTTTATCTATTATTTTAATATATTCTTTACTTCTGTTCTTATAATATCCATATTTAATCATATCCATGTTTATTTTATTCACTTTTTTTATATCTTCAAAAATCTTCTTTACATAGTTTTCCCCATAACTTTTTTCTCTTTTACATTTCCAAAACAAATGTTCCATAATTTCTTCTTCTTTACAATGTAAACATATTCTATCACTTTTCTTCTTATATGGCATATTTACTTTTATTTGCAATTTATCTACTACTAGTCTCCACAAAAAATCTTAACATTATACTTTCTGATTACACCATTTGCTTTTTGTTTTTATAACTTTAATTTGTTCATCTGTTAGATGTTCCCATGGTTTAACATAGAATTGTTTTTTTCATTACATTTAAATACCATACTTTTCTATAGCATCTGTTTTTATTTTCCACAAAAATATTTTTTCTTGGTAAAATTTAATTTCATTTATACACTCTTTTTCTCTTTCACTCATTTTTACTATACCACAACATTTATCATACCTGTATGTATATAGTTTTACTACTAATCTCTCATCTTTTTCATTAATCCACTTTAACACTTTGTACAAATTTAATAAAGAAACTTATACCACTGGGTTAATTAACCCTAAATCTCCTCCTTCTTTATTTACATACAAAACTCCTCTTTTTACTGGGTTTAATTTAGAATCTGATATAAATGAAAAGAAAAAATATATCTGCAATAATTACTATTCAAATACTGTTGGCAACATAAGTACACTTAAGTATGCTATTTTTCCCATCAGTACTGAATTAATCAAATAAGCCTTTTTCTGAATGATAATTTATATGTTCTTAGAAAAGCCATGTTTGCTTTATTTCTTCTATTGTTTTCCCATTAAATTCTACTTACATCTTTATTCTCAAATGTTATACCTGACACAAAAATTCCATTCATTGTAAAATATATATCCCCAATCTTTACCACATCAACTAAACTTTTATTTTTGTCTTTATTTGACAGCATCCCTATCATCTCTAAACACTCATTTGTGCAAATTATTACTTCTTGTATCCAAATTTAGTTTTTTGCAATTATCATAAGTCATCTACATATGTTAACAGAACTGGAATTCTTGACCCTTCAGGTGTTATATATCCCAGCTCCTTCATTTTGTCATTTACTTCACATACTATCACATTCATAACTAATGCAAAGGGTATATACATCACTGGACATCCCTGTCTTACACCACTCTTCATATGTACCTCTTGGCTTAACCAACCATTTACAAGTATTTTTACTTTATTATTACTATATGCTGACGTACATACTTTCCTAACTTTCTCACTTATATTATATTTTTTTCATTATTGCTTTAAGATTTCATTTCTAATTGTGTCAAATGCCTTATTAAGGTCTCCTATCGTAATTATTGCTTCTTCTTTTCTGTTCAATACTTATTCTCCTTTTCCTTGTATAAAAATCTTTGTTTATATAACAACTCTTGTATTTTTCTAGATTTCTTTCATATAATTCTTTCTCTTTGTTAAAGTACTTTTAATTATGTTCTAAAACTTGCAATGCATAGTTACATGTTATTTCATATTTTTCTCTCTAGTTTCTGATAACATATTGCCAGTGTAAAAAATATTTTTTTATATTTTCCTTAAATATCACCCACCATTCAGACCAATTTTTATAAAATGTTCTCATAACAATATGATTTTTCCATAACTGTATTACTAATTTCCATCCTTCTTCATTCCATGCTTTCCCATTTATCCTTTTTATTCCTTTGCATATTTTTATATATTTCTTGCTTTCTTTTATCTCTAGTCATATTGCAAGATGATCAGAAAATCCTGTTTCAACTATCTTTGCTTTTCTATAACTAAACCTTCTGATAAAATAGTCTATTTCAGTTCTATACATACCCTTTTGTAAGGTCATACATTTTTGCCCCAAAGTTTTAACTTACTACATCTTATAACTTCTAACATTTTCCTTACATCATTTTGTCTCCTGTTATTATGATATTTATATTAATCATTTCATAGCCTATTTTTTTAATAAAATGTTTGCATAGTAATATAATCTTTCCATAACTGCATTACCAAGATCTTTCCTTCTTTATTCCATACTTTCTAATTTATCATTTTTATTCCTTTGCCTATTTTCATATATTTTTTGTTTTTTATATCTCTAGCTATATTGCAAGATGATCAGTTTCAACTACCTCTGCTTCTCCTATAACTAAACCTAATGATACTATAAAATAGTCTATTTCATTTCCATACATACCCATTGTAAGTCCATGAATTTTTGCCCCAAAGTTTTAACTTAACAAATCTTAAAACCTATAGCATTTTTCTCATATCATTTTGTTTCCTGTTATTATAATATTCATATTTATCACTACATAGTCTAAAATCTGATGAAATAAGCCTCCCCTTCTTTACACTTAGTATAAACATACAATGTTATAATTGTATAAACTTGTTCTTTCCTTTTAAATCTACATTGGTTAATCTTCCCATTTTTGATAAAGTTACATTTAATAACTTTACCGTAATTCTACAGAATACGGCTATTCCAGAACATCTCTCATTTCCCAAGTTCCAGATTATCTTTCCTCCCCATAGTTTCTCTGTTTGTGATCTTTCTTTCTTTGTCAAAAATCTTGTGTCTTCTAGTATAATTACATCTACATCACATGTATTATACTGCAACAAAATTCCTATTCTTCTTACTACATTTTAATACTATTCACCTTTACAGAAAGCACTCTAACATTTTCATTTTCCATTTTCCTTAGATTCATGTTTTCATAAATTCATAGCTAATTACTGGCTAGAATTCTTAATAGGACATTCTAAGCCTAACCGATTTCCTTCCCATAAGTGAGAATCAAACTCTGTACCTTGTGTCTGTGTGTTAAACCCCAATCATTAGCTGTATATATTCTTTTTCATCCATTTCCTTTCTTTTTTCTATTGTACTTATCCCTTTAATTTTCTTTTTCCTGTCTTTTACCCTTTTATCAATAGAATTCTTTCCCCCTTTTACTACCTCCCAGTTTGTCTTTATCACTTATTTAAGAACCTTCTTCTGTGTCCTCTTCATTATTTTTTCTCATCCATCTTTCATCTATTTTTACTACTTCTAAAACTTCTTCCCTTTGTTCATTTTCTTATCTTTCTTTTTCTCATTCCTTACTGTTATTTTCAGTTTTGTAATCCGTCCATAAATGACCAATTTTGTTACATTTGTAACATTCCACTTCATATTTTTCTAAAACCATGACATTTTCTTTTGTTACAGTTACTTATCAAATGTCCTTCTTGTTCACTCACAAAAAAAAAAAAAACATGTTTTGGGTTGTCCCCAGTATTTTACAACATCTTGTATTCTCCTCCACAATTATCATGTTTGGTATATGTATATTTTTTTCGTTTCTATTATTAACACAATATTACAATCCCAGCCACCAGTCCATAAACCTCTTTTGTCATAAACATTTGCAATGTCCAGTATGAATTTACATAAAGCTTTCAAATGTCCTTTCAAAGTCTCTCTTTCTACCTCTGTTTGAAATTGCACACAAATCTTTTTTTTTGTTTCCCTGTTAAAAACTTTTATCAAGTAAAGATTCCATGAGCAACAGTCCTTTTTATATTCTCCAAGAAAATTTTCCATTGAAAAAGCACTCTCAAATATAATGTCACAAAATGTCTCTTTGTTAATAAGAATAAATGTTCATACCTCATGTGCTTTTACACCCAAAGAAGCTATTAAATTGTCCCACACTTCATACCTCTCCAGTTCTTTGTCTTCTTTACTGTGAATCCTTACCACATACTTCCATTATTCACTTTCTTTTTCCTTCTTTTCTGCTACTCCACTTTCACCTTCTTTTACTTTCTCTGCATATGTTTTCTTTCCCATCTTACCACTATTCATCAGGATTGTCTCTGCATCCTACTTTTGTATTTTTTCTATAATGTCTCCCCAGGAAACATCCCACAAGCCTCCCGACTGCAGGGTTGCAATTATACATCCATCATCTGCTGAGTCATCTCCATCAAACAGGTCTCTTAAACATTTCCTCAGAATCCTGCACACATTCTTTGGTCTCAATATTTGCTTTCTCCTTCATTTCTTTCACTACTACTCCATCACCTCCTTCTCTCTACAACTGCATCCCTGTTTCTCTGGGCTTTCTCTGCACATGGAATGGAAACAGGAAGTTGTCCTCCAAAATGGGTCCAACTCACAACAATGACGAGTAGGGGAAGTTCACTATTGTAGTGGCGAAATTTCCCCTAGTAATATAAATAACACCTTTGGTCTCCACTAGAAAGTGACTACTAACCTAGTAGGACTAATGCAGTCAACAAAGGATAAATATAATAAATTAATGATTTAAAATCATTTTGCAGTTATCTACCACTAATGTAAAAAAACAGAGAAAAGTCAATGTTAAAGGAACTGTAGTAAACTGACAAACTTAATAATAACACATTATATTCAAAGCCTATTAAATTCCTGTGACAGTATCATATCTTGTACTCAGCCATTCTGCATTTTCTCCTACTGGCAGTAAACCAAGCTTGACAAGTAGTCCTAGCAAGTGCATGAGTTTGACTTGCTTTATACATGTCTAAACTAGATCATCACTAACTCTTACAACCACTGCTCTTTCCAAGCAGTTGTATCATAGATGGTTAAACAGGTTGTGTTGCAGCTTGCTGCTGTTGTTGTCAGTGGTGTAAAGCAGTTATACATTCAAATTAATTTGCTGTTCTGATTCTTCTGCTTTGCATTTCACCATTCCACCATTTCTATCATCTACTAACTAAATTTAGTGTCGTATTTTACAAACTATCACATATAAAACATCAGATGGCAAGAGCTGTAGAACACAATGGTCCAACACTCAAGTAATTATAATATCCCCCTAAGAACTATACAAGTCTCACTTCAGCGATGTATCCAGCATTCACTGTTACATACATTACTGCATATAATAAAAAATATGGACTATCATTTTATCTTGATAATCAACACATATTTTCCAAAAATACCAATGTAGTACATCTTCACCTTAATTTAAATAAAAATAAAATAAATAAATAAAAATATAGCTGGTGTAATAGCAGTAGGAATGGCTTATCTATGCAACCAGTGGAGATCTGGAATGTTGCTTGCTAACATTCATTCATTGCATCCTGAGTATTTTGACAAAATTAAGGTATAAATTTACAATTCAAAGGAATGCTTTTACTTTTAGAACTACACTGTTACTACAGAAGTTGCAATGGCAGCACTGTTCAGCAAACATGTTTTCAGAGCACCAGTATTCACTAGATTCAATGTCTTGAACCAAATTGTATTCTTCATTTTAAACAAGTAAATGTTAATTTTGTTCTGTTTTATAAACAATTTACAGTACCGCAGTAGTTGTTGAAGTTACACACACATGCATCAATCTGTTAGAGCTCTTCATAGTGCCGGTTCTACTTATCTAAAAAAACTGCTGAGACATTGTATCTTGGCTAGGAACCTCAGGACATCCAATGATGGGTTGCTGATGATTCCATGGGCATGAATGCAGTCATCTGGCAAGCTATCATTTGTCTGTCTTGGCCTGGTCTTGTGGAACCAGCCTTCTTCCCTGATCTAGGCAAGTGAATCTCATCTACTCCTTTTGGAGGTCTCTTTTGTACCATCATTTTTAGGAGAGACTAATTAGAGGCACTTGACTTGCTTTTAGACTTCTTTATTTTGATCACTAATGATTTTATTTTCAAATTGTTGCTTTATTTTTTAAGATTTTCTGAATTTTTTTTTAACTTTGGATTTGCCACTTTTTTAAAATCACATTACAGTTCTGTCCTAAGTAAAATGCCTACGATTTAGGTACTTCAATACTCTACAAAAATGCTCTAACTGCCAGGTATGCAAATTCATATGGGACCATTAAAGTATGGCTATGTTGCTTGGTTACTGAGCTATTTCATAAACATGACTTTATTTATACAGATCTGATGTAATGTATTACTATGTACTTCAGACAGAGGCAAATAATGCTTTCATTTGTATTGCCCATAATGCAAACCTTGTGCTGATGTCTTTTAGCAGCTTGCATATAACATGGTTTTGTAATATTAATATAAATGTGAACAATCAGTAATAAAAATAAAGTTATGCTGAGTAGTATAACTACTTCAGCCACAGTAGCTTTGTTAGCTTGTCAAAACAATGTTATGTTCATTTACTGAAAAGGCAGAAAAGGCTGTCAAGCCTGTGCTTTCATGATTCTGTCGTATCACGGTGTGCCTGCATGATAATAACTTGTCTACGTCAGTTGGAGAGTAGCTTGGCAGTTGAATGTGACCTGTGTCTTACATTAGCTGTCAGA
This sequence comes from Protopterus annectens, assembly GCF_019279795.1. Taxonomy (NCBI): domain Eukaryota; kingdom Metazoa; phylum Chordata; order Ceratodontiformes; family Protopteridae; genus Protopterus; species Protopterus annectens. The sequence continues at coordinate 743,529,780 of NC_056727.1, forward strand.
TCTTTACAAAGGTTGTCTTGCAGTCCCTTCAGAACCTGCTAGTCTGATAAAACTGAAACATAGTCTCTATAAATAAAATATAGCCCGTGATTAGCATCTCATCCATGTCTGAATATGGATATTAATTTGCAGGTAAACTGAGGCATTGTCTGGGCTAGATCCTGAATAAAACTATTTGTCAATATGTTTTGTCAGCTTTTTATGGCTGAGCTGCATATGAGATGTAGCTCTGCCGTTCTCTCTCTCTTTTTCTGTTTCCTTTGATACAAGAGTGAAAGCATAACCATTTATATTTGTATTAGCTAGTACAAATGTACTAATGAGCCTTACTGCTTGATTTCAAAGTATGTTCGTGAGCTTTAGCAGGTAAAATACATTGCTGTGATGTTTGCACTTTCTGGGTTTACATGAGTAATGAGCACTTTATGATGGCTTTCTTTAATAACCAGCAAAATAAATAAATAATGGAGTTAAGCCTTGCTTTGTGTCACTGAAAAAAAAGAATGCTCCACTAAAATTAATTTGAATTTTCATTTTCTTAATAACAAGTCTGTCAGTGAAAAAAAGGACAGAAATAATCACTGCCTGTGTCTTAAATTTTTGTTCTATTCCATCATTTCAATACATACTGTCTCTCAATATAGTGAAAAAACTTACTTCTTCTCTTAGTGATGTGTAACTACTTAAACCACTGTTCATCATTTGGGATGCAGGAGGTATCTGATTCCTCAGTATCATGTAAATGTACATCACAGCTGTGACACTGGTATTTCACATCTCAACTGTGTCTCACTGTCTCTCTTCCATTTGGGCTGCTGGAGCTGAAGAGAACTGTCTCCTAACTGGCATGAAATTCAGAACTGAATTACTGATGATTCCTTTGTTGTTGTTGTTGTTGTGTTTTTTTTTTTTTTTTGCCTGCAGCATTGTTTGTCAGTTGCTATATACCACGACAGCTGCCCTTCTTCTTACAAGCTCCAGAAGATTATTTCTACTGCCTAAGATGCACTATTTAATTCTCCTGTGCTAATATCTAGTTTTAAGCTCTCACCTATAACAGCCAGTACGTGTTGACGATTTTTAACTATCAATGCATTTGCTGTTTTTCATTCCCTGAAAGGAGGGATTGGCATCTGGGAATGGAAGAGCACAATAACTCGGCATCAGAAATCCTCTGTGTTCATAATACTGAACACAATACTGGACTCTCTGCAGCACTCCTTTATGTTAAATTCCATATTAACATTAACTACCGTTTGAATGCCTTTTTTTAACAAGAAGGAGATGCTCATCAAATTCCATCATATCTGATCTCACATTTTCTCTTACTGTTCTAATTTCCTAGGAATACTGAAAAGTGGACTTCCTGCATGAACACTAATATTAAAAAATAATAAAATCAAAAAATAAAATATTTTATAATGCCATTTTTGATCAGATTGATATGCGCAGTGCTGCAATGGTCATGTAAATGCACTGGTGCAATGTGCTGGTCTAAACCTTATGTTTTCACATGCAATTATCTTATACATGTTTGCATTATAACTGTATCATGTATATTCTGAAGTGTTATAATGTATTAATTAGATCATATTATCTGTGGTCCAAGGACAAAGTCCAAACATATCGTATCATATTACTTACGGTTAAAGGACATAGTCTACAATATCCATCTACAGTCCAAAACTATAATATATTTTTACAATAGGTTATAACTCACCTTAAATTTTTTAATATTCTTAGAGTTTTTGAGGTTTTCTTTTAAATTATTCCAATAACTGACTGCTTTCTGATAGAACAAGTTAATTGTGTTGTCTCATAGGAAAGATTAGAATGAAAGGAAGTTTTAAGGCTACTTACTCTTGCAATCATTTCCCATGCAAGACTGCACCTCCCCTTTAATGGATGGCTAGGCCAGTCAGTCCCAGGGTGAATTTATGAATGCCCAACCAATTATCAAAGTCCCATTTAAGGAAAGAGTGCATCACACTTTATCTGTGGGGGGACTCTATTCCAGAGGTGAAGGAGACTGAGTAATGCATCTGCCTCCACATCTTGTTTTACTGATCTGCGGAAGAAGTTTAAATCTCTCACTCTGGTACCTGTGGGACTGTTTGATTTGTGAAGGTATAAGAGATACTAGTGCACTGGGTCTCTGATTGCTAGAAAGGAAAGGCACTGGTCTCCTCTGAGGAGCCTATAAGAAACAGAAAATAGGGGCAGAGGTTCTTGTCTTTTCTGGTACTTCCGGGGTCTTTCCAACTGTTTGATGTGTTTGGTGAGGCACTTCTCAAAGAAGGCATCGTATTCTATAATTGGTCTGATCTGTTTTGAATACAAGGATACAGTAGCATCTTTAGAAATAGACAGACAGTATTCTGTTGGTAACCAGCTGCACCAAAAAGAAGGATTTCCTGACAACTGCTGCTACATGGTGATCAAAGGAAACTAAATTATCAAACCAGGTGCCGAGGATTCTAATGACATTTTCATATTGATGTGGAGAATTGACAATGCTATATGCTGGGGGAATGGGTTATTTGCCAAATGTAACAACGTTAGATTTTTAATATTTAATTTATTCCCATTTTTGATGCACCAGGCATTTAGAAGTGTAAGCTCCTGATGGAGACCGTTCCCAATTTGAGAATGACTCTCAATTTGTAGACATTCTCATACTTGGTTACTCATATGCCTTACTTTTTAGTTTGTAGGCCGGAGAGGTAAATACTGAACAAGAGCAGCTCTACCACTAAGCCCTGTGGGATACCACTAGTCACATTAATAATCTCTGACACTTCACCTGCCACCCACACCATGTGGATTCTATCTTTTAGCTAATTAGCTATCCATCTTACCACATTTGGGTTTATTTGTGAAACACTTAGTTTATTCATTATGGTAGCATGGAGAATGGTGTCAAATGCTAAATCAAGGTAATCTGTGTGTACCATATTGCTACTCTCAACAGCTTGTGTTACCTTTTCAAAAAGGTTTACCAAATTCATTAGAAAAGATCTGCTTTGTACAAACCAAATTTCTGCAAATCTTGCCTGATGAAATTTTAATGTCTATGTTAATCAAGTCTGCTATAATGTGTTCCATGGCCTTACAAATGAGACTTGTCAGACTGATGGGCCTATATTTTTTGGGGTCAGTAGGAGGGCCGTCTTTATGGAGTGGCATCACCAGCACTGTATGCCACACTTCTGGGGCTGAGCCTGGATACCTATGGGCATGTTTAGTACTATTTAACTAAGAGATGATGGGGTAGGGGTTGCAGGGATTACAGAGCTTTGGACAGTTATCTCAGGAGTGAAATTTCCACTAAATATACTAGGTTTTGCTATTTAGTATGAGTTCTGTACATTGTTAAGTGTTGTTTCTTAGTTTTCTAACATAACTACAGAAACATTGTCCTTGGTTTCTGATGACAACCTGATTTTAAGGGCTGCCTTAGTAAATCTAATAGTCTTAATCAAATTCCTAATATTTCATTCTCTTGGGCTTCTTTATATCTGTTGTATAGTCTAATGATTTTTTTTTCATTAATTGTAGATTTATTTATGTTGATGCACCACCATGGTGATTTGCATTTATGTTTCATTTTATTTGGATTTAGATGGGACTGCCAATTATATAAATGTATTTAGATGGGAATAAAACTGCTTCATGAATCTATCTGCAGAGATGATGTATGAGGTGATGCTGTAAGTGAATTTCAAGACTTCATTTTAGAATTTGAGGAGACATGCATGCTTGAAGTTTTTTAATTATAATATGTTGGTTTCAAGGGATTTAGTTAGTTTGAGGGAGATACTACTAGCTTTTGGCCTGATTTAATTGGAGAGGGGTTACTATTGGAGTTTTGTATAACTCTACAGTTTTTAGTAGCAGATAAAAGCTTTTCATCCTCTAGTTGGGCTAGTAACAATCTAGTTCAGTGAGGTTTTTTTTTATTATATCTAAAACATTCTGTGTGCACTCCATACTGTGCGTGTAGGTACTCCAGGCAATTGACGGGTAGTTAAAGTGTCCCAGAATGATGGAGTTCTATCAGGAGTTAATCCATGACATTTATGAACTTGATATAAACACCTATGCTCAAGAAAGACATTGTGTAACAGGAGAAAAACGGAGACTTGATTTTGTTTACTGTTATTTGTAGTTCAATAAGTTCCATTTGTGGCCATTTGGGAATTTGTTTAGAGGTGAAATGGTCCATGACAAATATAAACATGGCACCACAGTTCTCACTGGGTCCAAAGCTATAGTAAGTTGTAATCCCAGGTACAGAGGGACTTCTTTCTGGGTATTTAAACCGCGTTTCAGTGATGCACAAAAGTAGAAGAAGGGAGTCCAAATACACCACAAAGCAGGTATTTCCAAACACAGGTTTATTGAATCCAAACCGATTAAGCGCTTTCGTCAGCAAGTCTAACGTCATTAGAATGATTTGGTTTATTGAATCCAAACCAATTAAGACTTTCGTCAGCAAGTCTGACTTCATCAGAATCATTCTGATGAAGTCAGACTTGCTGACGAAAGCGCTTATTCGGTTTGGATTCAATAAACCTGTGTTTAGAAATACCTGCTTTGTGGTGTATTTGGACTCCCTCCTTCTACTTTTGTGCTTCCTGGTTTGTGTTTTGTGCTTTTGGATTTTCATGTTTCAGTGACTCCACATGTATGGATGCCTTCCACATGCAGGTGTGCCTCAATGTCAGGCAGCTTGTTTACACTTCTGGCATTGAGCAGAGCCACTTTAATTTGATCCTGTTTTTATATTGATATGTTTGCTATGATGGGATGTTCATTAACTGCACTTTACTTAAAAAAGCATTATGGAGGCAGCAAGGGCTTTATCCAATATGCATAAACTTTTGAATGAGAGGTGCAGACCATCTCTTGTAAAGTAAGTGGGACTATCAAACATCTTGTTGTATGCTGGCACACACTAGACCCTTAGGATGATATCAATTATTTATTCAATTGTTTGAAGCCTGGCATCATTTCCTTGTACCTAATTATCACTTTGTGAAGAAGGGAGTTTTCTGTTCAAATTCAGGGTTTTGTTTGTATTTGCAACATGCATAGAGAGTTCAGATATGTCTTTATGCATCTCGCTCAATTTCTTTTTGTTTCAAGTCATTCACACCCACATGCACAACTACGATGTTCTAGGTGTATTTGTCTGGTGCAAGGGTCCTAAGGGCCCACTGGGATGACTGAGGTACCTAAAAAAAAAAAACAACTCACTGTCGCCCTGTCTGTGCCCAGCCTAGTTAGTGGGGAATCTGTGTGTCTTACTATGGCATAATCAATAATCAAAATGTATGTGTTTATGGAGAGACTCTTTGTTACTTATGATTCTTAGTTAATGGTGAAATGTTATCTGATGCAATGCTCGATTTTGATTTTTCATGATACTTAATCCTTATTGGTCTGGGAGGCTTTGGTAAGGATTTCTTTACGTCGTTAGCATATGACATTATTTTATGCATCTGTGTTGGGTGCACAGAGTGTGGTGTGTCAGTGCAATGCTGACAGTCTGTTTTTTTTTGGGGGGGGGGGGTAGAATCATGAGACCTCCACATTTCTTAAATATTTTTACCTCTCACAAACAGAGTTAGTTGATTTTAATAATAGTTCATTATCTGTGAGCAGTTGCCTTGCTGCTTTAGGAAGCCTAATGCTACAACATTGCTATCAGAATGGAAACAGGTAAGCTGACTTTCTACTCTTTCCACTGTAAAGAAAATCTTGATTTGATTTACAAAGAGCTGCAGAGTTCAAATAAATAGAGAGCTATGATTTATTGTGATAGTTATTTGAAAATTGTGAGAGATAACATTAGAGGGGGTGATATTAGGAATAAGACTGAGCTGGCTGAATTACGCTGGATTACATTTTTTAATGCGGTAAAGACACCAGGAATAAATGACACGGTATCTATTAAGCCATTGCTGCATGCACAGGCACCCCCCTACTGAATGTTTTCTCGATTTTTTATATATAATTTTATGAATATAGGGAATTTTTTGAGATGTGTGGTTTTAATTTGCTGTATTTCTTTGATAACATTTTTTTTACTAAGTGTTGATAGTGTGTTAGCATTGAATTGGGCTGTGTGTCTTTAAGAGGATGGTGTTCTTAATTAACTTGACTAATTGTTTTTAAATATGGGAAGTGGCCTTTAGGTCGCGAAAGCACTTACTCTGTCCTTATATTAAAGTTTTTTCCTTTAGGCATGGTGATTCTGTTCGGTTTTTTTATTTATGTATTTGTGTTTTTGTACCGTTTAACAGAATCGTTTCCAGGATCCAGTTTTTATCTACACTGCTTACTTATTTATTTAACATTTGTTAACCAGGAAAGTCTGACTTGGAATGAAACCCATTTTCAGTGGAGGCCCAGGGAGAAACGCTCGAGATGCATGTCTTTGTAAAGTGGGATGAAACTGGAGGAAACCCACATGAATGCAGGGTGGATATGCAGACTCTACACAGAAGGCACTCCAGCAGAGAATCGAACCGGAGAATGTCTTGGTGTGAGGTGACAATGCTACTGCTGCATCACTGCACCATCCTTTATATACGTCCGCCATATTTAGAACATTGTGACCGAAAAATATAGTACAACTGGTAGTATTATAATAGGCTCACATGTTTTTAGGCTGAAACTAAGTAAGCAATATGGAGGACATTATGGTCTTAGCAAGCAGTATGAGATAATAGTTCAAGAGTTGATGGTAAGAGTTAATTAGTTTGGAGATACAGGTAGAATGTCCTCAGCCTGGATTACACTAGTGTGAAAGAATATAGGGAGAAGTTGGAGAAAAGAGAAGTAGAGAAGAAATAGGCAAGATTGAAACATGATAAGGGTTAGTTTGTCATAGTTAGAAATTTGTGACCAGTGACTACTGGGATGGATTTAAAGGATTCCAACCATTCATCTAATTAAGTTTAACATGTTGGGGAAGCTGATTCTAGTGGTAGGGGAATAAATGTGTGATGAATTTCTCCCTGAATTGGGACTTCTTGATATTTTGGAATAGAACCACATCTTAATAGTATGTATTAAATGAGCAGATTAACAGGAAATTGTAGTCCATAGAAAAGAAGGGTATGTTTTTTAGTTTATCGGGGTAAGAGTAGCTTTGAAACTTGGATTATTTTGGTTATAAAACATTGGGGCTTTCTAGTTGGGAGAGTGTTTGTAGTTATACAGTACACATGAAGTATTGTATGCTATGATGGGTGAATGAGAACAGAGTAAAGGGGAATTAGCATGCATTGGGATCTAGATGAAAATCTACAACAGATAAGATAACAGAGGTAGGTGGATTTTCTGACAATATTGGAGAGATGATGGTTTGATGACAGCACATTTTCTTATTAAGTTTCTAAATTCCAGATCATGGTATAAATCTTAAGGTGAATGCCATGATAATTATACAAGACTGGTTTGCATTTAGGGTGGGAACATGATTAGAGAACCAACTATTAGTATTATGAAGGCCATTCTTGGAGTATCAGTAAATACAAGTACGACTGTATGATGAGTCATAGCTAGCACTTACCTGCAAATTTAGTTAGGCAAAGTGTATTAGTATTTGTCTGTACTTCTGTGAATCCAGTGGCAAAAGAGATGTAGGTCTAGGACAGAGCCCTGAGGACCTCTGCTAGTTACTTTGTGAGACAGGACCACTTATTCTGAATGGGTGTCTTATTTTGATAGGCTGTTAACAATCCAGCAAACCACAAAGGAGTTGATGGAGTTGATATTTAGTTAGTAGCATATTTTAATGAAAGAATATGGAATGGTATCAAATGCTTTGGTTATGTTCTGATAAAATAGAATGTCCTCAGTTTGGATTACACTAGTGTCTTTCATTTAGGGCTTTGGTGGCTTTTTTGAAGAAGCTAACAAGATGTTTAAGAAGAGGCAAACTCTAACCTTAACAAATCCAAAAGATGTCTTGAGTCAGCAGATTCTCTTATGTCCACATTGATTAGTTGAACAAAAACATGTTCCATGGCTTTACAGGTACGGCTAGCAAGACTGACAGGCCTATAGTTGCCTGGGTCAGCACAGGGGTCACCAGTCTGAGCTAATATGATGGGACTGAGAGCATAAATATGTGGAGCAAAATTAGAGCTGAATTTATTAAGCAAGATGTTAGCTATGTTCAAAGTAGGTCACTGTGGGTAGTACCATTTGCAATGAGTCCAGAGCATGGAAGGATATTATTGTAGATGTTTCATACATAGTAAAAAAGACATTATGATTGTCATTAGTGTTGGTTGCTATCTTGTGCTTGTTAGGTAGCCTTAGTGCTTATCACAGTATCCTTCAGTCCATTAATAATTTGGTTATGTTTCGTCTTGTGAGTTGGGAAGGGGAAAGATTTATAGAAGGTTGGGTGCTTAAATTTATTGTCATATAATTTGTTGATTGTAGTATCCCATCAGATTGGTTGTTTAATGTATTTATTGTATTACTTCTGAAAGAAGGGGATAGTTTGCTCTAAACTGATACAAAAGTAACAAACCATACAAGCAAAGGCAAAATTCCAAAACTGATAACTCTCAAAAGTTTATATTGCATTGTAATAGCTCAGCATCGAAATGCATTCAATGGTGTAACATTACAAATGGAACACAATATCTACTTTACTCAATTGCACAGTTAAATCACTAATCAGCTAGTTAAGACTTACAATAACAAGGACAAATTACAGCATGTAACTGGATATCACTTAATATATATGAAGGTGGGTTCTCTGTGTTTTATGGGGTGTGACGTTTCAACTTAGTGATGTTTTGTAACACTATGTGCCGATGTGGTGGCAAAGGTTATGTATATTGGTTTGCCCACGTGAATTGCAGGTACATATGAGCATGAAGTTGTTATGGCAGAGGTGTCCCACCATGTATAATGGAGAACTCACATAGTTTTTGACTACCTCAGCACAGATGGACGTTTGTTTACTGACAGGATCCAAGAGGTATATGTCCAGTTTGTGTACATGAATGCATTACTTGCAATCAATTTTGCATTACATAATAACAGTGGATTGTCCGTAAGCATACACTGCTTCAGTATGGCTAGGGAGATTAAGACAGCTAAAACAACAAAATTAACAGTTTTTGGTTCCACATTTGATGGCCAGATAGGAAGGGTGAAAAGGCTAAATGTAGGGGTGGTAATATAAGGTTAGTCACCTAGGATGGCTTACTTACAGCACTGGACTATAGACAGGCTGAGTGCTACTGCTGCATTGTTAGGCGTAGGTAACTGAGTGAAAGAGATAAACACAGTGACGGATTTAGTGAAATTAAGATTAGTAAAATAGATACCGATGACAAGACTAAAAATGTAATGAGATCATGCTCGGATTTAGAGCTATATCAAAACGAGAAGAGTGTCAGAACTACAATGAAATAGGGAGCAGTAGCTTAAAGATAATAACAGCTAACAACTAGTACAACTGCAGAAAGCAAGGAGTCACAATGAGTTATAGTGAGGTACTAAAGTCACCAGTATTTGGCACAAGTACAAACAAGTCACACTACTAACAAGTAAACACCTACAAAAGGCACAGTGGTGAAAAGCAATGAGCAGCAGACAGCCAACATGTGGTCACCAGCTATATATCAATACAGCCAAAGTTTAAGGACCACCAGGTACTAAAATGGGGTTCAAATAATACGGTAATCAATAAGCACATACTGAATGTGAAACAGTATCAGCACAAAATGAAAGCATAACAACCATGAAATAGGTGTCAACAAAGTACAAAAATGGGCTCAATTAATAAAGAAATAAGCACTAAATAATGAATACACAAATCTGGTTCATAATCATAGGCAGCAGTCATAGGCTAATGAATAAATAACAAATGTACTTTTTTCATAATTAACAATAAAATCAGTTACAACAACTGAACTTAGTTGTAGTTAATGAGACATAGAAAATGCAGTGAAATGTATGTAATTAACAACAAAGATGCAGAGGCCGTCTTACTTTTTGTAGAGAATGCTGCTGACTCAGTAACAGTTACACTGGTCAGTGGTGTTGCATGGAGTACAGCAAATGCCAAAATGAGAAAACATTTGGTTGCTTAAAGTCTGTAAGTTTCTGCTGCCACAGAAGAATGCCAATCAAATCAAGCTTATGCCACTGCAGAATTTGATCAATCAAAAGCAGATACAGTGAACTTTCAGTGGAATCAATGCTCAGGTAGCTGGGATGTGGAAGCTACTATTCTCAGCATTGGATGGTACACTGCCAATCTGGTCCCAGAAAGGCACTGATGTCCTTGAAGCGTATTTAATCAATCAGACGTCAGATGGAAAATAGCTTTATAGTCTTTTCCTACTTTGCAGCAGGCACTTGTTTTCTTCTCTGGGTTGCTTATTAGAGCATTGTGAGCAGCTCTTACTAGAGAGGACCAAATTGAGCAAATATCCAGTTATTTAAAACATGCAAGGCTCTACTCCCAAAGAGAAGCCAACCAATTAAAATCAAAACGAACAAAATCACTGTGAGATAACAGCACTTACATTTTATTAATCTGTGCAATGAATTCTTTCTTACTTGGATATTTTGGATGTATTCAGCCATGTTTGTTGTCTTGCAGTGATATTATTTGTTTGGATTTTCAGTTGTACTGCCAAGACCACTTAATTCTTGTAGTTCTTTGTTTTGCTTTAAGCCAATTAAAATCAAGAGATCAGTGCTGAAGAATCTAGCCAATCAAAACCAACCACTCTGAGGCTTCAGTGGAATCCAACTGAAGTATCTGCCATGTGGAAGCCTCCACTTGTATCAAAGGCTGGTCATACTGCACACGTAGTCCTAGGAAGCCATTACAGTCCTTATAATGCATTGAATTAACATGAATCCAGGCATAAAAGAGCTTTGTAGTCCTTTCCACCTTCTCTAGATTGTCCATTACAGCACTGTCAGCAGCTGAGTAATTTTAGACATGCACATTTGTATATATATGTATGTATATATATATATATATATATATATATATATATATATATATATATATATATATAATATACACTCAACAAACATCTCTCTTCAATTTTGTACAATAATTTGAAATGAAGATCCCAAGGAGAGGCTACTGGTTTACTTGGATGCCTCTTATGTAAAACCCCTTTCAAAAAGATTTTAGCATGAGACTGCCTTAAAATAGAAGGGTCCATTGGCCATGCTGAAATGGCTGATAAATTAACCTTTATAGAAGAATAAGAAATATTGTAAAACCACAGAACAATTATCCCTGAATGGTTGCTGGTTATGGTGTTAGCACCAACTAAAAAATCTTTTCCATTTGAATGTGCTTATATATGATCTGTTTGCTTATGTATGATTTCCTAATAGCAGACTTCCTTGCCAACATTAGTACCTGTTGCACATCTTCAGTAAACAGGTACCTAAAAGGAATTAAGAGCCTATTATCCAGGCATTCAATTGACAATTACTGATATCAAAGTGCATCAAACTTCCCTGTTTAGGTGGGAATAAAACTGCTTCATGAATCTATCTGCTGAGATGATGTATGAGGTGATGCTGTAAGTGAATTTCAAGACTTCATTTTAGAACTTGAGGAGACATGCATGCTTGAAGTTTTTGAATTCTAATATGTTGGTTTCAGGGGATTTAGTTAGTTGGAGGGAAAATACTACTAGCTTTTGGCCTGATTTAGCTGGAGAGGGAGTTACTATTGGAGTTTTGTATAACTCTACAGTTTTTAGTAGCAGATAAAAACTTTTGTCCTCTAGTTGGGCTAGTAATAATCTAGTCCACTGAGTTTTTATTTATTATATCTAAAACATTATGTTTGTACTCTACACTGTACGTGTAGGTACTCCAGGCAATTGACGGGTAGTTAAAGTCTCCCAGAATGATGGAATTCTATCAGGAGTTGATCCACGACATTTCTGAACCTGACATAAATGCCTGTGCTCAAGAAGGACATTGTGTAACAGGAGATAAATGGAGACTTGATTTTGTTTACTGTTATTTGTAGTTCAATAAGTTCCATTTGTGGCCATTTGGGAATCTGTTTAGAGGTGAAATGGTCCTTGATAAATATAAACATGGCACCACAGTTCCCACTGGGTCTAAAGCTATGGTAAGTGCTAATCCCAGGTACAGAGAGATTTTTTTCTGGGTATTTAAACCATGTTTCAGTGATTCCACATGTATGGATGCCTTCCACATGCAGGTGTGTCTCAATGTCAGGCAGCTTGTTTACACTTCTGGCATTGAGCAGAGCTACTTTAATTTGATCCTGTTTTTATATTGATATGTTTGCTATGATGGGATGTTCATTAACTGCATTTTACTTAAAAAGGCATTATGGAGGTAGCAAGAGCTTTATCTAATATGCATAAGCCTTTGAATGAGAGGTGCAGACCATCTCTTGTAAAGTAAGTGGGACTATACAAAGGCATATGTCTTCCAGGCCTTTGGGCTCAGAGTCCTTTAACAGAATCTTGCCCTGGCCCTGCTCAGCTTGTCTGCCCCAGAGTTTTGCTCTGATGGAATGTATGATGCCTGCACAGTGAGATTGTGTTATGAAAGTATATCCCAAGCTTACATGGCTAGTATGCAAAGGAGGTATGACCTGGTTCCCTTTTGCTTGTTGATGAACCACATACTGTGGTATTGTCAGAAACCACTTGAAGATGTCCTGGAGGCCAAAGATGCTTCAGAGCATTGAATGCCTTGATCAGGAAAGGTTCTCCTAGATATTTATTTACTTATGTTTGCCTTGGTGTCCCATACTCCTTGCACTTTTAGCCCTCCTTAAACTACTTCCCAAGCAAAGTCCAACGTGTATGTGATAACTAACTGCTTTGGAGCAGGGATGGAGAAGGGGAAACCTGAATTCAAGGATATCTGCTGCCTCTACCAAAAGAGATCTTTTCTGACAACCCTAGCACTGGGATTTGAAAAGATAAAGGGTGTTGATGCTGGGACCAAAGAGACTTCAGATACCACTGTATCTTTTTCATGTGGAGTCCTGCCAGGGATATAATGAGAATCATAGATGCCAGGAGAAACAAATCCTCTGGTATTCCTTCACAGTGACTGAAGTCTGAGTGGAAAACCTTCGCAATAGATCTAAATAAAGATCTATTTTTCCCTGTGGAGGAAAAGCTCTTCATACTGAGGTGTCTAGTTGACAACCCAGGAATACGATCCTGTCTGAGTCAAGAAATACTTTGGGGGGGGCGTGGCCAAGGATGAACACAGGATAGCAGCAGATTTCTTCAGCTCCACCAACTTAACTGCACTGACAGGAAATAATTACTTTAAAAATCAACTAATGAAATAATTTTCTTTCTAAATACGTTTGGAATATCAGTTTCTTGAATAATATCTAAAAAAGAAAGAAAATTTCAATAATTTTCCTGTCAGAAATCATCTTGGAAATTTCTCTTTCATCACCTCTGTTCAAAATGAGTTCCAGTAAGGCAAACAGTCAGGATTCCAGCATCAAGAAAGAGCTTCAGTCTCTGATATCTACTATTCAGCAACTAACAACCAAAATGGACAAACTGGATACTAAAATTGATAACTTCATAGAAAAAACTACAAAACAAATGGATTTGTTACATCAAGACTTGCAACAACAGAAGGCTCAGATTACAAGCATAGAATAGACTGTTAATGATATGGAGAACAGAATCCAGGAAGAAGAAATTAACATTGAGTTTTTGCTGAAGCAGAACACACACCTACAATCCAAACTTGATGACCTGGAAAACAGATCTAGACGCAATAATATTAGGATTTTTGGACTGCCAGAAAATATAGAAGATAACATTACTTCATTTTTAATTAAATACTTGGCTTCCCAAAACTTTAGACTTGTCAGAAGCATTTTCTTTTGGTATTGAAAGAGCCCATAGGTCCTTATCTAATTTTAACTCTAACAAAAAGTATCCTAGATCAGTTATAGTAAGATTTTTATCATCTTATGACAAGGAGATGGTATTAAAATCTGCATGAGCTAAAGCACCTATTAAAATTAATGAGGCAACTGTGCGTTTTGACAATGACTATTCTTCCTTGGTAATAACTAAAAGAAAAGTTTTTTGCCATTAATAAGAGAGCTTAAGAAAGCACAGTTCAAAACTTACCTTTTATTTCCTGCCAAACTAAAAATCTTTTTACCTGATGGCCCTAGAATTTTTGAAGACTTGGACTCTGCTTTGCTGTATATTAAAAAAAATAAGATATTAGATAAAATAGAAGATATGGAATGGGCAAGTCCTTCGTTAAAGAGGATGGCAACAGGAACTTCTTGGAAGACTTCAGAGAAGCAAAAAAGACTAAAAAACAAATGACATGTTCTATATATTTTTTTTCTTTCCTTCTCTCTTAATCTCTTCAAATACAGTTACTGCATCTCCAGAAAGCCACAAATATTTTAAAGATTTATTCAAAGTTATTTTTCTATGTGCAAAGAACTGTTTTTGTTTCATAAATAGTCAAACTCTCTGAGGAACAAATAACATGCTATCAATCAACTTGTTTCTCTTTGTGATAAAGAGACCTAAGGTTAGTAATTTGATACATTTTCTTTCTCTTCTTGTTTTAAATAATGGCATTCTTTATAAACTATGCATTTAGTGAGGGGTGGGGGAGGGCAAGGAGAGAAGTATGATGTAAAATATGGAAAAAGTGAAATAATAACTTATTAGTTCTTTAAAACTATATATGCTGTTTAAACACTGTTGCTAAATATTATATCATGACTTTATTGCTTATACATGATTACAAATAATATGTCATGATATAATTGCAAATAATTAGAACTAAAATAGTCGTAAGTAATATGTTTCATGTTTAACTTTATTAATACAAACATCAAGTAATATTTCTTTGTAGATACTCTTTGTAGCTTCCTTTTTTTCTTTCTTCTCTCTCTCTCTCTTTCTTTTTTTTTCTCTACTCTCTTCCTTTTCTTTTTTTCTCTCTCTCTTTCCCTCTTATAAGTACAGTTATATGCTTCTGATAATATTGATATATGTATATAATAAGATTTGTATGAGAAAATGAAATGGGGCGTATAAAAATAAGTTGTATAATATGTTAAATAACTGTAGGCTTGGTTTCACTGTCATAGAGACTGTAATGACTTGTAAAATACTTTGCGAAGGTTTTGCACTGTTTAGTTTCATTTGTATTACTAAATGAATGTCAGTCACTTGTATTTACTAAAATTCCCGCCAGAATGTTAAGGGAGACAATTTGGGATGTGGGTTACCTCGTGAATAGTGTCCTCGAGTTGTTTTAAAAGCTTCAACACTCAGAATACACGCAGAGAAGCTGAATGCAGTCATTTTGAACTTTGACTCCTGATTTCACACTGACACATCACAGATTCAAGAAGAACACTGTTCCAGGAAGTAGAACTGCTGTAAATGCGACTTTGTGATGAAAAACAAACTTTATGACATCTAAATGTGAGTTATTCTTTATAACAACTTACTTATTTAAGATGTAATTTATAAAATATGAAAGTTATAATGATTTTAAATGATTCAGTATGCCATAGTAAGCAAGTGAGATATTTTAGAAGGCATAGAAGGTAAAACATATATACACATGTTTTTGAAAGCTTACATGACTGCAACATATTATTGTATATAAATACTTATGATTTAAACATATATAATGTTATAAATCATTTGACTTATCTAATTGACAAGCACAAGTATCAGTATAATTATATCTTAGAAGAAACTATCATGTGACATATTTTAAAGCAGCAGTTCAGATATATAAAATACAGATGGCTTTCTTCACAATGATTTATGTATAACTAGGAATTTACATTGCTGTGCAGTATAACTTGTAAACATATGTATGAGTATAAATATTTTATTTACTGGCAATAATAAGTATGAGAAGAAAGCTTTGGTGCAAGTAATTTAAAGTTTTTAAAACTGTTAACTGCATTTCTATGGCAGAAAGTAGGAATACCCTAATATATGTAATGTCTGAACCATTATAGCCTAAGTTATTGAATCCAAATGAACATAAGAACTTATTTTTACAAACTTTTAATAAACTAATATATAGATATGCCCCTTTTTTTTTCTCTCTCTCTCTCTTCTCGGTTCCCATTATCAAGTTTATTAGAATGCTATTTTGATTATGAGTGTATTTTACAAAATAGATGTACATAGTAATATGAGCTGTTTCTAAATGTTCTTATTTGTTTATATGAAGCTGATTTATAAATTGTTTAGCTTTGTCTTACTAGATAATCTAATTAAATGAGGTTAACTTTAGTTAATAATAGTTAGTATTGAATTGATATGGTGGCAGCTGAGGTACTGCTGCTTAGGATAGGGGATAACTTGAGTGGTATGTGCTACTCAAAGTTGGAGTTCTTAACTCCAGGCTGGGTGCAATGTTTAATCCTAATATTATTTTCACCTGTTTATTGTTGTTTGTATATAGTTCTGACATCCACAACACATTTTATAAACTTATTGTCACTACAAATAAAAGTGAAGCTTATACAAAATCCCATAAGATTTTCAATAAATACAGCTATAATTAATGGTACACCTAAAGGAGGAGGTATAATATCATTTATTTTGTTAATTGTTATTCTGATTATATGTTTTATATGTTTATAAAAGCTAAATGATTTCTCTAAAAGGAATTTCTTTAAACATTAATGGACTGAATAACCCATGTAAAAGGGCAAGTTTAATGAGATACATTAATTTGCATAGGGCCAACTTAGTATTCCTTCAAGAAACACATCTCCTGAAAAAGGATATTGATAAATTAGCCACTAATAAATATACAGTCTTGGTTAGTTCAGAACACACTCAGAAAAAGAGGAGTGGCTATTTTATGGAATAAAAGTATGCCCATACCTAAAACTATTAAGTCTTTTAAAGATGATAAAGGAATGTTTTGTATGGTTACAATACAGATTAATGGAAAGACATATACATTAATCAATGTATATTGGATACCAGGAATTGGCATTAATACAGTGAAACACCATCTCAATAAGATCATATCATTTTCTATAGGAGATATTATTTTAGCAGGTGACTTTAATTGTATCCTACATGAAAAAGATACTACTACTATAGGAAAAAGGAAAATTACATCTAATGCAAAACATTTAAAGGATTTTGTTAATTTATATCATTTGAATGATATTAATAATCAGATAGATTCAAAATCATTACCATACACTTTTTTTCTAACAGATATAAAACTTATTCAAAAATAGATAGAGTCTTTATTTCTAACCAGATGGTTACAGACTTAATTAATTCTAAAATCATTTTGTGTCCTATATCAGATCATAATTCAATTGTCTTTGAGTTTATGATAAAAAGTACTTACAATGTTCAGATCAAAAGGATACCAGCATACTTAACTCAACTAAAAGACAATAAAGATTATATACTTTCAGAAGTGCAACACTTTTTAGACTTAAACAATACACCTGAAGTCTCCATTGTTTATGTTTGGGATGCTTTAAAATCATATTTATATGGACAAAGTATCAGATGGTATAATAATAAAAGGAAATCTTGGGACAAGGAATTACTAGATATTCAAAGCAAATTAGACTCATACAAACATAATAATAAAGAAAATACTATGGACAAAAAAGTCATTGAAGAAATAAATAAATTAAATGAGAAATACAAAGAAATTTTAACTCATAAAGTTAAAATAACATTAGAGAAATATAAGTTTTTGTCTTACTCAATAAGTCCCAAATACTTACATAAACTTAAAAATAAAACAAAAAGGTTGAATAAATAAAATCATATCAAAGAAATTTTCTCTCCAAGGAAAAAGAAGAATGTTTCTAGTTTACCAGAAATATTAGATGAATTTAGAAATCACTTTCACAAAATTAATCATAATAACATTAACATGGAGCCTAAAGATAAAATAAAGAAATTTATTACTACAAACATGAACAAAAAACTTAATAAACAAAAGACTAAACTAATGGATAAAAATATTTCATATACAGAGGTTATTACACAAATAAACAAGCTTAAATCAAACAAAGCACCAGGTAATGATGGTATTATACCAGAGATCTATAAAATTCTTCCCAAAAGTACTTACTCAATACATAAGGTTTTTATTTTGGCCCAAAATGAGTTAACAACTCCCCCATCTTGGCAATACACATTTATTTCACCAATTTTAAAACCCAATAAAGACCCAACCAGATGCACTTCATATAGACCTATTTCATTACTTAATGTTGACTATAAAATGTTTATGAGTATTTTTGCTGATAGATTAAAGACAATCATCCCAGGCATTATAGATATAGACCAGACAGGCTTTATTGTAAATAGAAATACTTTTGATAATATAAGGAGAACTTTAACGTTAATTGATTTTGCAAATAGGAAAAAGAAAGATTTAACACTTATTAGTCTCGATATAAGTTCAGCATTTGATTCAGTAAGTTGGGACTACTTGTTTATCTTACTGAAGTGCACAAACTTATCAGATGCATTTGTAAATCTAATTGAACATCTATATAAAGGAGCATTGGCTTACATTAAGATAGGAACATATGTCTCACAAAAAATACCCATTTTAAAAGGTACAAAACAAGGGTGTCCACTCTCTCCACTATTATTTACTTTAATAATGGAGCCTTGGGCTAATTTGATCAGAAACAGTACTGATATAGAAGGATTTGATATAGATGAAAATACAATATCTAAAATTCAACTTTTTGCAGATGATGTTCTAATTACATCAGCTGGATCTAACTCTTCTATGCAGTCCTTATTTGATAAAATGATGGATTTTAAAAATATCTCTGGTTTAATATTCAATGAAGAAAAAACTAAAATATTATCAATATACACACGAAAAAATGTCCTCATTAATGATTTTAACAAATATATACCCAACTCAGGTCAGATAACTTACTTAGGTATAATATTAACTAAAGATATCAAATCTATTATACATAATAATTATAGTACCTGTCTTCTTAATATACAAAATCTTTTCAATAGCTGGAACAATATGTTTCTTACCATGGAAGAGAGACTCACAATTATTAAAATGATAGTATTCCCTAAGATATTATACTTAATACAATCAATAATACTCCCACCTACAAAAATAATTATTAAGAAATTGAATTCACTAATGTTAAATTTCTTATGGGCACCTAATAGACCTAGGATTGCATTAAAGAAACATACTAATAGCTGGTCTCAAGGGGCATTTCATTTCCAGACTTTAATTTATATACTATCTCTTCTATTATAAAAGTTATTACTTTGTTAATAGATCAGTCATATGTTGCAAGATGGAAAGATTACTGGGAACTAATTAGCATTCACTTCATGAAAATCTCTTTAATACATAAAAATATTATTGTAAATAACCCCATGTTATGGTTACTAAAAGAATTTTGTACTTCATCCATTACACCAAAATATGTAGTTAGTTACCCATTAAACATTATTATCAGTTATCGTAATTTTATATTCATGCATCCTAAGTATAAGGAATGGAATTTTATTCTATTCCCTATAATGTATATACAAGGTATGCTTTTGTCAACCACCTCTGAAAGAACTCTTTTAGTCACAGAGAATGATCTAAAGTATTGGTATCAGTTGCTGTCTGATAATAAAGTAAAACATTTAGACTTCTTAAAGCAATAATTTGATTTGAGAGAAACATGTTGGTTAGAAATTCAGACTTTTAGACAACATCTTATTAATAAAATTGATTTAATGTCTTTAACAGTTAAAGAATCTGTTCCAATACTGATTGATTACTTGATATTAAATTTACAACATAGAGTTTCTGATAAAGGTAAGCTCTCATACATACATAAAATTATCAGAGAAGAAACTCATTACAGTTCAGATACCTATTGGAATTATTTCATTTCCATTAATGGTGAATCACCAAAACAACAAGATAAACAATATATATTGGAATCTGCTTATAAAACTACTTCTTCCATTAATTGGAGACTTTTACTTGGAAATTTTTACATAGATCCTTCTATACACCTTTAATGATGAATAAAATAAATAATAAAGACAACTTATGTAAAAGATGTAATGTAGAAATAAATGCTGATTGGGCACATATGTTTTATGACTGTATAAAATTGAAGGAATATTGGAAGTTAATCAATGATTTTTTTGCAGGCCCTTTTCACAGATAATTTCATTGTTTCTAATTCACTTATATTATTTAACACACCTGTTCCTAAAAGTGTTAAAAAAGTTAAACTTCCCTTATTATGGTCTATTCTAGCAGTGGCTAGAAAAATAATAACCAGAAATTGGATTTCAGATACCCCTCCTTCATTTAATGAATTTAAAAATGTTATGACTGAAGTGTGTCATATGGAATTGATGACAATAAAATCAAGAACTACTAGAAAAACATCTTATTATATTATATGGGATACTTTACAAAACCTGTTAAAAAAATCTTAGTCTCAATAGCATGACATTATAGTTTAATCAATTGATTTGATTTGTAGTGGATGTCTTTGTATTTGGTATAATTTGGTTATTTTATTGAATGTTATAACTATTTCTATTTTAATTGCTTGTATAAAATTGTTATGATATTTATTTTGTATGTTAAAAACAATAAACTTGTTTTAAAAAAAAAAATAAATACTTCGGAATGTTCTCCCAGAATTCCAGCTTGTGTAAGAGATCTCCATTCAAACAAAGATATTCCTACCACTTAGAAAAATACTTTGTAAAGATAAACAAGCCATCTAAATATGAAAAAAAAAATGGATACCTTGTAGCCTGCAATGAGCTCTAACTGGAGCTAGACAGTTTGTGAACACTCTCAGTGCAGGTGATAGCCCAAACAATAAGGCAGATAACTGGTAATATGATCCAGACACACAAAACCCAAAGAAACATCTGAAGTTTGGATGAAGAGGGAAGTGAAGAAGAACAGGTGGAAACAAAAGAATTTGATTTGGGGGAAGAGGAATGACCCTGTGGATAGGAGGAATTTCCTACCATTGCCATCTGTAACCTTGAAGAATGATTTGCAGAACCCATTTGTCTGAGAGAATCTGTTGCCAAAGAGAAAAACGGAGATCCAGACTTTCTGGAAGAAAACAGGGGCCAGGGTGGGAGGTGGTGTCAAAAGTTCCCTTGAATATTCATTCAGAGCCGCTGGACTGTCCTTGGTTTGAGGAGATTTGAGACTTCTTTTGGAACCACCTTGCCATTTTTTCTTAAATGTCTGTTTAACTGCATTTGTTGAGACTGTTTAATATGTCTTGCCAAAACTGAAAGAGTAGATAGAAAATCCCTTGGACAATTTGGAAAAGCAGGGATGAAAATCTTAGAGATTTCTTGGATCAGCATGTCTCTTTCATCTCCCTTTTAATCATATCTGCAGCATAGGGGCCAAACACTAAATCTCTATCCAAGGGAAAATTTAAAATCTCATTTTTAACATCATCTGGGAGGTTCTGAGAATGTAGCCATGCAAACCTCCTTAACGCATTACCAGTGGCCATAGCCCTGGAAGAAGTATCAACAGGGTCATACATGCACAGAAAACAATGAGTAGTGATGTGTGCCATAAAATAAATTAAGCTATTTAAAGCAGATTTTTCCTCACAACAAGAAACTGCAGATAAAAAATTCCTCACAATTTCAGAATTTTTCAGAACAAATTCTAACATATTAGTCTGAAAATTCAAAATTTTGGAAATTAAAGTTGCAGAAGTATACACTGCTTCTCATACCTATCAATAATTTCCCACCCTTACCAGAAAAAAGTATGATTGGAATTAGCCAAGTGCTTAGCAACAGTGGGATCAACAAAAGCTATAAATGCTGGGTCAGGTTTGGAAATTGTGTACACATTTTAAAAGACTGAAAAACTTTACACATCCTCTTTGCATTTTTAAGGGTGGCTGGCTGACTATCAGGAACACTGCAGGCATCCGACCATCCTCTAAAGCTGAATGAACAGGAGGAATGTGTGTGGATTATATAAAATCCTGTAACAACTCACAGTATTTTCTGAGGGATTGAGAATGGCCTCAGAGAAAGAGAAAGAAAAACCTCCACAGGAATTATCAGACACTGAGTTCTCCTCTGTGTCTGAATCAGATTCAGAATTTTGAATATCTTAAGGAAAAGAGGAATCCCTCCTTCTTTTACCAGAAATTGCTTTACAGGAAGGAGAAATAACCTAAATTAAACCATGAGCCAGAACCAGTAAACTACTCCTATCCAAAGAAATTTGAGGAGGAG
The DNA here is from genome assembly GCF_019279795.1 of Protopterus annectens. Lineage (NCBI taxonomy): Eukaryota > Metazoa > Chordata > Ceratodontiformes > Protopteridae > Protopterus > Protopterus annectens. Next base: position 743,552,114 of record NC_056727.1, read on the forward strand.
TAGATGTACGCTTGGTTTTCTGTTTCTTTTTTACAAAAAAATGGGGCCAAATGTGTTACTAATGGCAGCAGGTGAGGTACAAACAGCATTCTGACAAAACAAGGAAACCTTCCATGTTCCATCTCCCAGAATCAGCAAGAGTGGTTGTTCATTGAGGGGGCTCCAACAACTGCAGAGGATATGCCTTCCTCCAGTCCATAGTGACTGTGGGTGCTGCACCAGAGGGATCTGGGGTAAAAGATGAGTGGTCTGATGTACAATAACTGGCCACAACAGAATCACCCATCTGCATCTGAGGTAAATTGTTAGCCTGCAGTGGTGCAAAGGTTGCTTGCTTATTTATTTATTTTTTTTGTGGCTGGAAGAAGGACCAACTGCTGGACTGGTAGTCTGTTCCATGGTCAAGCTAAAAATGGTGCCTCTTTCCCAGTGAAGAGGAGCAGCAATTGCCATTAAAAGTACCATTCCAAAAAAGTTACTTTCTTTGTACAGAAAAAACAGTGTAAAAAGCACTTTACAACATTAAGTCAACCCACAAAGGAAAAATAAACAGAATATCTCCACTGAATGTAAGTTTTCACTTGGTTTACACTACTTTTAAACTGACAGAAATATGTTATAGTCCTGAGACAGTCCATTAAAAACACTCCTAGCTTTAAAATAACTTTACTGAAGAGGAAAGTAATAAAACAACAATAAACAGAATAAATTGGAAGATTTTTTTCCCACAAAGGGAACTTATCTGCCCTGCAAAGGAAAGTACAAGCTGACTGTCGAAACTTGAAAGTTGCAGAGGAGTGTACTCTTCGGCGGCAGTAAACTCCAAAGGGCTTTGTACCAAAACTTGTCATTTAGACAGCTCAACTCAAGCTGCTTGATAGTTTGGGTGCATGGAAGGTGCCCTGGAGCTTTGGAAAATGGCCAACTCTTATATTGTTGCAGAATATGACTCGTATAACTAAGGCTACTACAGCAGTGTTCAATATGATGAACATTAGTGGTTACAGAAGCTAGAACTTAAAAATGCAGGGATGACCAGCATCCATGTCCTGTTCCATACTAATCTGAAGACAATATACTTGCACCTTTATATTACTTTTGTATGGAAAAGGGCTCATCTCTGCTTGGCCTTCCATATTATGATCAGCCAAGCACTCTGAACTCCTTCTCCTAAACAGAACTAGTGGTAAAGCAAATGCCCATTGTAGAGACTTATATCTGTAGTAGATGGCATGACAGGTACCTAACCCAATGTATCCTCCATTTACGTGAACATACTTCCTATGCCAGTCAAGCAGAACACTTCTTTGACAGCCTTTAAAACTAGTCTAGACAACTGGATAGCTGATAACAAATGTTCTTTATGTATATGTGGGGAAGTCTGCTTAAAGGAGAATGTTGTTAGCCTCCAACAATACTGGGTAATGTAAAACAACTAATCAATTGTCTCCTTGACAATACACTTAGTAACAGCCAATAAACCTTTTAAGGCACTGCACACCTGTTTTTAAGTGTGGCAATGAAACAGGTTTTATTGGTTTTGTTGAAAAGTGTGTAATACTGAAATGTGAGCAAAACAGATATTCAGTTGTGTTTTTCTAAACTACTATACCTTATAAACTATACAAGCAACTTTCTTTTGCTCAGCGTTCAAGTTTAATGAAAAATCTTACATTATAATTAGTTACCATGGCTGACACAGAAATTAATAGACAAAATCTTGATAGAAAATAATTTAATGACTTCTGTTTAATGTTTACATGCTGAGCCTTTAGTTCCCACACATAAATTCATGTTGGGTAAGTTCATCACTGTATCTCACAGGTACCCTTTAACACACATAGACATACAGTGTACATGTGCGCGCACACACACACACACACACACACACACACACACACACACACACACACACACACACACACACACACACACACACATCACAACTGCATGCAGAGCCATCCAGGTTAAATAACATTTTATTGATTTAACTTGTATTTGCTTTATACAGTAATCACTACTGTTTTTTGAGCATTGTTTAATGGATTTATTTATGGCAAAAACAATAATTTCTATATTTGCTTTTCTAGTTTTGTTTGCCTCCAAATCACCATGTAGAGGGACGAATTATTCAGGGACTTAGTTGTTTAGTAGTTGTATGTTGTTTAATCTGCACTTGAGAGCTGTTTTGCTGTACTTATACATTAAGAAATTGCAGGATCATCAAGTGTTGTGGCAGAAGGTGTTTGCCTGGTCTCTCTGACTCCAGAAGCACTCCAGGGATCTCAATGTGTGGTAATTTACTGGCTAGAGAGCATAGGAGTCAATTTCCAAGCTTTTTTCTCTGCTATAAATCAGGGAAGCTTGTGAGGCTCTGTGCTCACTTCCACAGAGCTCTGTAATGCTTTTCAAGTGTTTCAACTGCATCCAGAGCTATCTAGGTTAAGATTAGGACATTTTCTTGCTTTACTATACTTGTATTTGCTTCATACAGTGATCATTACTGTTTTCAATCATTTTTAAATAATCTGTTTAATTTTGTAGCCAGCACAGTCATTTCTCTATTTATTCGCTTTTCTAGTTCTGTTTGCCTCCAAATCAGCTTGCAGAAGGGTGAATTAGCTAGAGACTTAGTTGGTTGGTCTTTTTTGGTTGTTTAACCTCTACTTGAGAGATACTTTTACTGTGCTTTTATATTAAGAAATTCAGGGCAATCCATCTTGTGGGGGAAAGTGTTTACCTGGTCACTGAACTGGGAAGCACTCCAGGGAACTCATTGTGTGGTCATTTATTGGCTAGAGGCATGCTATAAATCTGGTGAGTTTGCAAGACTTTGTGCTCACATCCACAGAGCTCAGCAACATGTTTCAAGTGTTTAAACTGAATCCAGAGTCATACAGGCTAAGATAAGAATATGTTCTTGATTTATTAAACTTGTACTTGCTTTATATCACAATCACTACTGTTTTTGAGCATTTTAAACACTTATTTAATTTTGTGGCAAAAACAGCCATTCTTTTGCTTGTTGGCTTTTCTAGTTCTGTTTGCCTCCAGATTGTCTTGCAGAAGGGCACATACTTAATTGTCTGGTTGTTGTTTGTTGCATAATCTGCATTTGAGAGCTGCTTTTACTGTGCTATCACACTAAGAAATTCCAAGGTCATCTATCTTGTGGCAGACGGTTGTGTACCTGGTCTCTCTGACTTGGGAAGGACTCCAGGGAACTCAACATGTGGTTATTATTAGCTAGGGGGTCATAGGAGTAATTTTCCAAGCATTCAGGCAAGTTTGAATGGAACTTTCCACCATGCAGTGATGGTTAGCAGTGTTCTGTATAGCAGCAAATGTCCAGACAGAAGAATTCCCATATAAAGTTAGGATTAGGTCTGTAACAATTTAAACAGTGTGGCATTGAGCAGAATTAAGCTTAGAGCAGCTAGCTTGCACATCAAAATACAACTACCATATCCAAGCACTAGATAATATCTTACCCTTATTCCTAGAAACTACAGTAAGAGACCCCTGCTAAAACCCAATCCTTAATCCTAAGCAGTCCAGGCTATTACATGACCGGACAATATGGATATACAGTTTTCTAATGTCTCTGTGACCAGCTTGGTAGATTTGGACATCCTAAGTCAATATAGCAATTGTCTTATGTTCTCAGACAAACAGTTAATAATCATTAAAGAAAATAACACAGCATGTGAGAGATGTAAATACACAATTTCATTGGAGGCAAAAATCTGGCATAGAAATGAGGATGTCAGGAACACCCCCACTACATCCCTCATACACAGCACTAACACACACACAGATTGTCTTATGCTGAAGCACTTAAAAGAAACTTCCCTAATCCCAAAGACCTCCAAAACATCTTAACAACAACACTGCTCCTTAGCAAACATTAAACACACACCAAAAGCAATATCAGACATTTCACATATGCTTACATCCAATGGTCTCTCAGAACAAAGCCCATAAGGCAAGCATATACGTTACCTAATATACTCTTCTCATTGGGAATCCATTGTGTGACACACAAAAGTCCTACTTACCAGGTTAGACAAGCAGAAGATAGCAGTTAGTTGCCTATCTGGAGGCAGAATCCTCAGTACCATGCACACGCTCAGGTTACTGCACCCCAGGTACAAATATGATTCTATCAAACTCCATGTGGGTGTAAATGGTCTGGAATGTACCCCAATGGACTATGAAATGAGACATAATGGATCTGTCAGAATATGTGTCTCAGACAGGTATGGGTCTTGCATTGAGCAGCATTCTACCTTCACCAAGGATGATATCACAGTATGAACATAAAATTGTTGATTTTAATAATTGAATTAATTTTGGGTGTCACTCCAGTGGGGATTCAATATCTCCCAGCATGACAGGAGATAGTCAACAGACCACATTGCTTTGCCAAGAATGGTCTGCACCTGTCCCCTATAGGCTTTTGGACATTGGCTACAACCTTATTTACTCCCTTAGAGCCTTTGTTAGGCAATGCCAAAAAGACAAAACTATCAACATAGTGAAAAAGTTTCCAAGCAACCTTAAGGTGTTACTGCTCAGTGCTAGGAGCCTAAGCAACAAAACTCCACACCCTTCAAACCCTCCTCACTCTGGTGAATGTAGACATCTGCTCCATGATTGAGGCTTGGTTTAAAGCCATAGAAAGTACTCTGGCAGTGCAAGACAACAGTGCCTTTCACACATTTTGACCAACAACAGCTCAGATTGTGACCAAAGGTGGAGGTCTCTCAATCTACATTAGCAACAAACAAACCTCCATGTTGGTTAAAGAAGATAAAACCTTGGAGCTTATCCATGTTGTGCAAGTCATCATAGATAAGGTTCTTCACCATATCATGGTTAGCTACTGGTCATCATCTATGTCCCTAGACTCTCACCACTCTTACCTAAAACCTACTGAGGTGGTCACCATCCAACCAAACACCATACTCTATTCATTATTAACACAAACTTTCTGGAACAGATAATGCACTCTTCAACCAGAGGATCAAACATACTGGATCTGGTACTCACCAAAGCGGGACAGTGTTGCACCCCCTATTTGTGTGAGGTTGGAAGCCCAGCTAAACCAGCAACAGTTAGGACGTATTCTAAGGCAAACCACATCCTACTAAGTGACAGTTTGTCAAAATTCAAGACTCCGGTAATCCCAAGACCACAGCTATTTATGCAGAATTATTCAGAGAGTGCTTATACAGACGTGAATGGCTACATAAAGGCTGTCCTACTTACCAGAAGTAAACCTTAGACAAACGCTAAAACAAACCACCCTGGTGGAATCCTCACCTAAACAGGGTATATAATAAAAGAAGAAAAGTTGTGGCCAAAATTAGGAAAAGCAAGTGCTCTCTTATATAAACTAAGCAATAAATTATGAGGTCTAATTAAGTCCAGCAAGGCCAACTATGAGATCAGGATAGCTTTGCAGGCTAAAGACAATCACAAGACATTCTTCAGCTTTGTCTGGAACCTTGATAGTAACACACAACAGTGTGCTGAACTGAATGGTACCACCTTCACTGATTAGAGTGATGTAGCACTCCTCTGGGTCCTGACAACATCACTGGTTTCCTTCTGAACAATCTAAAACATGACCTATCAGTACCACTTGAGGCAGTCTTCACCTACAGCCTGAAACAGGCTACATTCCAGGTGAATGGAAGATTGCAACAGTCATTCCTTTCCACAAAGGTGGAACATCAGCTGATGCAGGGAACTACAGACCCATGAGTCTAACAAGCCTAATATGCAAAGGCATGGAACAAATTATCATGGAAATAATAAACAAGGATATTGGTGACATGCAGACACTGGACCCATCTCAATATGGCTTTGTTATGGGACGGGCATACCTACTTAACCTGATAGACTTCATTTAGTGAGTCACCAAGGCAATGGACATGGATAAAACATCTTGGCCAAGATACAATCCACTCAGGCTTTGTTGATAAGCTCTCTGAGCTATGCATAAATCCCTAAACAGGACCCAAGAAGTCAGGATAGGTGAGACCACCTCTTACAAGAGACTGCACACCAGAGGAGTACCCAGGGCTCCATCCTGGGCCTACTGCTGTTTAGCATCTACTTCTCAGCAGTCAAGCTTAATGTTCCACACATCTAGCTCAACAAATGTGCAGATAATTGTAAACCAGGAGTTATTATAAGTTCCCACCAAGACACAGATATCTTGCAAGAGGGTTTAACACACACAAATGACTGGTGCCAAAGCAAAGGCCAAAAACTCATTGTCAAAAATGCATTATAATGCCCTTTGGGGAAACTGTCAACCCAAGTTAATCACTCCATCGATAAATCACCCCTAACAGCTGACCTATCAGTAAGGGATTTGGGAAAATATGTAGACAGCAATCTATCAAGAAGTAACTAAGATGATAAGAAAATATTTGTATGTCACCCAACTGGTAGGTAAGACTATATCATCTAGATCCAAGAAAGTTAAAGTACCAGTCTGCTAGGCCCTTAACAGACCTAACATTGAGTACAATACTCCCTTTGGTATGTACCTAAGCTAACACATGCAAAAGTTGGAACGCCCGCAAAGGTTTCTCACCAGGAGAATTCAGGGCATGAATACCCTGCCCTAACTGATTGGCTAAAGGCTCTGTCTCTAGAGTTAGTCTTTTACTGGCTGCTGAGAGGGGATCTTTGCCTGGCTTACAGAGCTACCTCAGACCAAGCCCTGATGGATCTATTGCACATGTGCAAAACAAACAGCACCAAAAAGAATAGATCCAGGTATCTGAACTTCAATTGTGACATAAAACAAACAGAACTCACTAAATAGGTTCATAGGTAGGTACTAGGCTATCGGCCCTGGGGCCTATACAAGCCCAGCCAAAAAGGTACCCTGGCTTTTGCCACCCAAGAAAATTATTTTCCTGTGCCACTGTCGAGCAGAGCCACAGAAGTGATCCCCGGGGTGAATTTCCTATTTCCCATCCAATCATCAAGATTTTTCTTGAAGAAAGCTAATGATGAGCTTTGTTTGATATAGATAGGTAGTTTATTCCAGAGTATGGGAAGTCTCTGGGACAGGAATCTATCCCTCCGACATGTTCTGTTTATTGTGGTGACACGGTTTAGGTCCCTAGAGCATGTAGCTCAGAGGGATTGGGATTTCTTTAAGTGGAGCAGGTGCAACAGCTCTGGGTTTGACATAGCTTTGTATGTTAGGAAGTGATCCCCTCTGAGTAGGTGATATGTGACGGAGTACAACTGAAGTTTTTTGAGACGGTCTGCGTAGGGCATCTGTTTGAGGCCGGTAATCCTCTTTGTGAGGTATTTCTGTGGCCTTTCCAGTTGTTGTAGATGTCTTGTGAAGTACATACGAAAAGTGGCATTGTACTCTATAATGGGTCTAATGAGTGATGAGTAGAGGGGAACAATGACCTCTTTTTTTCTGGATGAGAAACCTTTTGTGAAGAGGTGTGCCATGTAGAAGGATTTCCTGACTACTGTAGCGATGTGATTATCAAAGGAGAGACTACTGTCCACCTGTGTCCCAAGGTCTCTTATCACACTTTCGGTGTTAAGTATACTACTGCCTGTGTTGTAGTTCATGGGTATAGAGTTTTTACCAAAGGGGATGACAATGCACTTTTTGGCATTGAGCTTGAAGCCATGGCTTTGACACCAGGCATCTGTCTCAGTGAGGCCCTTTTGTAGGATGTCCACATTGTTAGGAGTTTCAATTATGGCTCCTAGTTTGCAGTCATCTGTGAACTTCAATAGCCAAAGACCTTCTGTGTTAGCCTGTACTTCAGAGAAGTAGATACCAAACAGGAGAGGACCCAGGACTGAACCCTTTGGTATTCCACTTGTCACTGGTCTGAAGTCGGATTTGGAGTCTGCTACTTTCACAGTGTGGGGTCTGTCAGTGAGCCAGTTGGCAACCCATCTTGTGACACAGGGACATATACCTAGTTTAGTGAGTTTATCTATAATTCCAGAGTGGGGGATGGTGTCGAAAGTCTTGGCAAGATCTAGATAGGCTTTGTGAACCACTTTACCCTAATCTATGGCTTTGGTGACTGCTTCAAAGAAGTCTATCAGGTTTAGGAGACATGATCTGCCTTTTACAAACCCGAACTGGGTGGGGTCCAGAGTTTGGAGATTACCAGTGTCTTTGTTTATAAGTTCCATGATGATATGTTCCATGGCCTTGCAGACCAGGCTTGTCAGTCTAATGGGGCAGTAGTTCCCAGGGTCCATGGTGGCTCCCCTCTTGTGGAGTGGGATAACTGTCACTGTGCGCCATTCTGCAGGCACAAAGCCTAAGGTGAGGCTATGCTTGAACATGGTACTTAGGTGGTGTACCAGTTTGTTCTGTAGTTCATGTAGAACGCAGCCTGGGATGTTGTCTGGTCCCATTGATGCTATGTTTTTGGCTTTGGAGAGTGTGGTTTTTACCTGTGCAGCCTTGATTACAGGAACTTTGCATTCTTCCGGTATAGAGATGGGCTCTTTAGGGGGTGAGAGGGGGGTAAAGTTAGCACTGAACATATCTGCCAGGATGTTGGCAGTATCAGTTGGGTCTGTATATTTAGCGCCATTGTGCTGTAACTCAGAGAAGATCTGAGTGTTGCCATTGAGACTCTTGACATAGCTATAGAATGCTTTGTGGTTGTCTTTAGAATCAGTGGCAATTTTGTTTTCGTAACTAGATTTGGAGGATTTTATCAGGGATCACAGCTTCTTACTGAGGCTGACCAGGGAGCTCCTCCACTCATGGGATTTTACTCCCTTTTGCAACAGTTTTTTCCTTCTGTTGTACAGTTTGTTTATGACAGCGGACAACCAGATTGACTTCCTTTTTTTAGAGGATAGCGTCTTGGTTCTAGTTGGGATAGCACGATCCATGCACTCATGTAAGTGCTTATAAAGTGCAATTGTGTAGGATTCAGTAGTCGTAACTGTATTGTTCATCTGTATGGGTGTCATGAAGTCCACCACTTCTGTCTTAAGAAGCATGAAGTTGGCTTTGGAGAAATTTTTTACCATGGTTTCCTTAATGGGGGGTGGGGGCAGGATGTGGATATCTAGTGTAATTAACTTATGGTCGGATCGGAGCAATGAGGCGTTGACTTCAGGTCTGCAACACCGGTCACTCATGTTGGTATTGACTAGATCTAGGATATAGTTGCCCCTGGTGGGGGTGTGGATAAATTGATCCAGGACACTGGGGTTTATGAATTCCAGAAAGTGTTGGGTGAAGGAGTTGATACATGAGTAGTTTTCCCAGTTAATGGTGGGGTAGTTGAAATCTCCCATTATTAGGGTGTTTAGTTGAACC